>NC_143558.1:18793166-19100333 GCF_054136105.1 Typopeltis vanoorti
CAATCACGCATTGCCGACAAGCAATGATGCACCATAACTGCATATTCATAAAAAATACTTCGTTGTATAAGACGCATTCTAATTTTCAGATAAATTTTAGGTACAAAAAAGTGCATCTTATAAGGCGAAAAATACAGTAAACCTCACACCTAACACCACTCTTGCTCACCTTCCAAGACTGAACCTTAGTCCCCCCCGAGATTAGCTCTGCTAACACATTCTACCGTATACAATATGCATTACACACACATTACACCATACTAACTGAGATTAGCTCTCCTAACACATTCTTGGATGTTGACAGTATAAAGTTCTTTCCTAATATCCTCAATTTCATTATGATATTGCCATAGATGCCATCTGTTCATGCCCCTAATCTTTCTCAGGACTCTCATATCTGCGGTCTTTAGTCTTTGGTCGAGTGTTTTACTTTTAACCCAGCTCTCCGATCCATAAGTTAAAATTAGTTTGAACACTGTCTTGTATACAGCTAATTTAGTGTTTTGGCTAATTTCTCTCTTATTTCATATAAATTTATTCAGTTGACTTCCTACCATACCAGCTTTGTTGATTCTGTTGTCTATTTCCATATTTAATTTATCATCTTTGCTGAAAATCGTGCCTCTGAAATGTTTTAATTGTTCTATAGGTTCTTCATTCACAATGCAATCTTTTTTCTTTGTCTTTTTAATACTGACCTTCATACCATATCTATTACAACAGTTAGTCAGGGAATCTTGCAGACTTGTAGTGGATTTATTTAGAAGTATAACATCATCCGCATAAAGCAAAGAGCTCAGATTAGCATCTCCAATTTTGATATCAGGTTTAATACCACTTCATAATGTGATCCATATAAATAATGTACATCCTTGTTTGACACCAGATTTAACATTCAACCACCTTCCTGTACTTCCTTCAATTCTAACTACTGACTTACAACTCAAATAGAGACTAAGTATTGTTTGATATAATGCCCCATTGACACCATATAACTGTAGCATTTTGAATAGCTTCTCTCTCTTGGCACCTTGCCATATACCTTTTTTAGATGTACAAAACTTATATACAGAATTTTGTTATATTCCCATGATTTTTCAACTATCTGTCGTAAAGTGAAAATCTGATCCAGGCAGCCTCTATTTGGCCTGAATCCAGCTTGTTCTTCACCAAGCTTTTCTTCCATAATCCTTCTCAACCATTTCTCAAGTATACTTGCATATATCTTACCAGGAACACTCAGTAATGAAATACCTCTGTAATTCTCACATTCAGTTTTATTTCTGTTTTTATATATGGGTACTATGAGAACTCTTAAGGGTCAAAGCTGTATAGACGTCAAGGTTATTATGGATGCGAAGTACATATTAAAATTATAATACCATTGATATTACATTGAAATATATGATGGATACGAAACGTATGAGGATGCATATTTGATCCATAATGGCCGGTAAGGTGGTTAAAGGAATGCAGAGAACCGACCAGAGCTTCTGACCTAATATCCAATCCTCACTTTCTCGTGGTGCATCCTGTTGGGTATCTACCAGGATACTGAATGAACGAGGATGGGGTGGCAATTTGGGATTTAGCCGACCAAATTATATTCTTATTAGCTTAAATCAATATACAAAATGATGGTACAACATGACAAAATTTCATGCCAACTGGGGCATCACCCGGTTAAACGAGATCCCCGTTGTTTTCGCCAGGGAACAAGGCCAAACAGCGAAAAGTCAGCTACTGGAACAAATCTGAAAACACACCCCAACTCAACATCATCAGAGTTAAAGATCGGTACTATCAACATAAGAAGCCTGAATGGCAAAGAAATGGAGCTAGCTGTGTAATTAGATAAGTACCAGATTGACATAATAGTGGTGACTGAAACAAAAAAGACAAAAACTGGTGAGATCTTTCTGAGCAATAAATACAAAATGTTATATTCAGGCAATGACAATCAAGGAAAAGAAGGAGTAGCCATAGTATTCAACACAAAATACGAGGCTAATCTTCTTGAATGGTAGGCAGTCTCAAGTAGAGTGATGTGGACAAATATCAGAATGGGGAATTGGACAATGAGACTTATTTGTGCCTATGGTCCTACAGAAGGTTCTACTAAGGTAGAAGTGGAACAATTTTTTGATGCTTTAGAGAAAGCAACTGACATAATGAAAAAGGAAAAGTTGGTCCTTGTTGGGGATCTAAATAGCAGAGTAGGACATGATTGTCAGACATACAAAAATGTTTTGAGAAAATTTGGAGAAAAGAGCAAAGCTAATAATAATGGCAAATACCTGTTGGATTTCTGCTCTGGACATGTACTGGTTATTACTAACACCATGTTCGAACATAAAAATGTGCACAAATTCACATGGAGAGAAGAGGCAAGGAATAAGAAAAGTCTCATTGACTGTGTTATTGTCGATAGTGATGTTTTCCCACTGGTGCAGAACACCACAGTGTACAGAGAATTTGAAATTGGAAGTGATCACCATTTAGTCTTGAGCAGAATAAAATTGAATTTCATATTGAAAAGAAGAACATTTAAGAAAGTTTTAAAGTGAATAAGAGTTGAGCAGCTCTCAGATGTGAACTGTAGACTAAAATACACAAAGATTATTGAAGAAAAAATGAAAGTGTTTGAGAACAGGAACCAAACCTTTGGAGATTTAGTGGCAAGCCTTAAAGAAAACCCTGATTGATTCAGCCAGAGAGGCATGTGGTGAGGTTGTCTGCAAGGATAGAAAAATCTGAACTCCATGGTGGACACAGGAAGTTAAAGAGGCAGTGAAGGAAAAGAAGAAAGCATATCAAAAGTTCCTGGCAAATAAGTCAGCTTGTGCTCTAAGAGAATACAGAGACAAATGTAAGAAAGTGAAACACTGTATAAAACTAGCTAAACAAAGTCATGGGAGGACTTTGGCAAGAACATAGAAAATAAATATCAAGAAGGTGGTAAGATATTATGGAGGTTGTTGAAGAAGCTTAGAAATGGAGGAAAGAGTGCTGTAAAAGGAGTTAGAGATGATGACGGTGACATGAAAACGGGAGAAAAAGATATCCTTGAATTATGGAGTAATTACTTCGAAAAATTGCCAAATGAAACAAGCAGTGATTGCACAGTGGTAAAAAACACTCCACAGGCATACATAGTCATACTTGAAGTAGAAAAAGCCATCAAAGGCTTGAAATGTGGAAAGGCAGCAGGAGTAGATGATATTCGACCAGAAATGCTAACATATGGTGGTATAAAAGTCTTACAGTGGCTGCACTGTTTAAGTTTTGTCGATCTGGAAAAGGCATGTGACAAGGTTCCAAGAGAGAAGCTATTCAATACGCTACAGTTATATGATGTCAATGGGACATTATATCAAGCGATACTTAGTCTTTATTTGAGTTGTAAGTCAGCAGTTAGAATTGAAGGAAGTACAGGAAGATGGTTTAATGTTAAATCTGGTGTGAGACAAGGATGTACATTATCCCCTTTATTCATTATCTGTATGGATCACATTATGAAGGAAAGTGGTAATTAAACATGATATCAGAATTGGAGATGTTAATGTCAGCTCTTTGCTTTATGCGGACGATATTATACTTCTAAATAAATCCGCTACAAGTTTGCAAGATTCCCTGACTAAATTGAATAACTGTTGTAATAGATATCGTATGAAGGTCAGCATTAAAAAGACAAAGACAATGAAAATAGGTAGAATTGTTGAAAATGTCAACTGTGTTGTGAACATGGAACCTGTGGAACAAGTAAAACATTTCAGCTACTTAGGCACAATTGTTACTGAAGATGGTAAATTAAATATGGAAATAGACAACAGAATCAGCAAAGCTGGTATGGTAGGAAGTCAGTTGAATAAATTCATATGGAATGAGAGAGAAATTAGTCGGGACTGTATACAAGACAGTGTTCAAACCAGTTTTAACTTATGGATTGGAGAGCTGGGTCAGAAGTAAAACACTTGACCAAAGACTAGAGACTGCAGATGTGATAGTCCTGAGAAAGATTAGAGGCATGAATAGATGGCGTCAATGGCAATATCATATTAAAAACGAGGATATTATCCAATTCCCCAGCTAGCTCCATTTCTTTGCCATTCAGGCTTTTTATGTTGATAGTACCGATCCTGAACTCTGGTGATGTCGAGTTGGTGTGTGTTTCGGGATTTGTTTCTGTAGCTGACTTTTCGCTATTCACCGTGTTCCCTGGCAAAAACAACAGGGGTCTTGTTTAATTGGGTGACACCCAGCCAGCATGATAATCTGTCATGTGAAATCTTGTTTGAAATTTTGTTTTAAGCCAATAAGAATACAATTTGTTCAGCTAAATCCCAAATTGCCAGCCCATCCTTGTTTGTTCAGTATCCAGGTAGATACCTAACAGGGTGCACCACGAGAAGGTGAGGATTGAACATTAGGTCGGTCAGAAGCTCTGGCCAGTTCTCTGCATCCCTTTGAAGGCTATGTGGAGGTCTCCTCTCAGTTATATTGCTTTGACTCTTAAGCACCCCTTCCTTCTATATGAAGTTATAAGTTTAGACACAGACACCACAGAAAAGTTAAAAACGTTTTTTGCAAGAACACCAAGATTCTATGGTCTACCAAAGATTTATAAGAAAGACGTTCCTCTCTGTCCGATTGTAGACTGCATTGATTCACTTGCGTATTGCATAGCCAAATATTTAGCAAACCTACTGAAATCACATATAGGCAAGTCTTGCTCTTTTTTAAAGAACGCTTCTGATTTCTTAGACAAAAATGTCTCCATACATTATACTGATCTTATGAGGAGCTTCAATGTGGGAATCCCTATTTACAAATGTACTTCTCAAAGAGACTATACGTCTATTTTCTGAAATATTTTCTGAGATATAATACAACTGTTCGCATTCATGATGCCTTCTAATACTTTGTTTGTCAAAACAAATTCTACAACCAAGTATAAGGAACTGCCAACAGAAGTCCACTCTCCCCTTCTTTAGCTAACTTTTATTTAGACATTCTTCTCATCCACTCACCACCATCAGGTAATTTAACTACATCAGTTTATAGAAAACCCACTTTCACTTGACGTTACATTCTTCAACAATCTGCACATCATCCTTCTCAAAAAAAAACATGAATCATAAAGTTTTTAATTTGACATGCTAAGACTAATTGTTCAACTCCCCATTATTTACTGGAAGAACTCTCAAACATCACACAGTATATGAAATTAAATGGCTTCTAACCTAACCCAACTGAATATGTCAAGTTCCAGTCCCACACATCTTTCTGAATTCTAAAGAAATGTGATTTAGTAGTGACTTTTATTCCCATTAATAAACTCTCAACATATTTCCCCTCTTCTAAAGATAAACACTCTCCTATCTCTCTTCCAGGTGTATACCAAGTTCCATGTGGCTGCCATCTTTTCTACTTCGGACAAACTACATGCTCCATAGAAAAAAGAATACAAGAACATTAATTGTATATTTTCCACAAAAAATCTGATAAATCTTGATTAGCTCAACATGGAATAGAGACAAACCACAACATTCTTTGGTCTGAAATATGCCTTCTACATAGATGTCGGTACAAATTTGAATTCTTGTTTAAGGAGAGTGCTGAAGCCATACTTCACCATCCTAACTTGAATCAGAATGATTGCCTGTCCTTATCAAAAATATGGGAAAGTTTTGATTAGAATAATACATCATTAAAGGGTTTGTTTTTTTGTTGTTGTTCAATTACTATCATAAAATGGTATTGGTATTTTATAAAATGTCAGACTATAATAAATTTAGTTTAATCCTTTATCCAAGTGTGTGCAAACAAAGTTTGCGTCTAAAGGTATCTTCAGGACTGGGTTAAAGTGGTACAACACCGAGCAACTCCTTGCCACTTTACCCCAGTCCTGAAGATACTTTCAGGCGCAAACTTTGTTTGCATACACTTGGATAAAGGATTAAACTAAATTTATTATAGTCTGACAAAGTGAAAAATAAACTTACAACATCTTTCTCTAAATCCAGAGTAATTTAATAAAAAGGTGGCACACCGTTTGGCAGCTCCTATAGGAGGAGATGACCTTGCTAATGCTTCTGCCTTGGTATCTCCACTTAGGCCTGGCTCCCACTGAAGAGACCTCAATAAAGGTCGAAACTAGTCTGGGTAGTGGCCCTTCCCTTAATGCATAACATTATACATATCCACAAGGAGATGTGTTTTGCATTATGGGAGATACTGAGATAGGAGTGTTGGTAACTTGCTCCACCTTTGCAAGGAGTTGCCTGGTGTTGTACCACTTTACCCCAGTCCTGAAGATACTTTCAGGTGCAAACTTTGTTTGCACACACTTGGATAAAGGATTAAACTAAATTTATTATAGTCTGACCAAGTGAAAAATAAACTTTCAACAGTGAAGATAGGGTTTATGTGGAACTGCAAAGCTGGCGATTTTGACAAACTTAGGAGGCAATTTGGTGAGTGCCATGGCATAAGAAATTAACCAGAATGAATGTCACTAATGCATGGGAAGTGGTCAAGGATTGTCTGAATGAAGTAGTATCAGAGTGCATACCAGGGTCATCAAGATAAATCGAGTAGGGTTTAAGTGGATGACTAGCAATATAAAGCAGGAGCTCCAAAAAAAAAAAAAAGCATTGTGGAAGAAATATAAACAACAAGGTGATCAGCGTGCCCATGAGTAGTATAAAGCACATGTAAGAGTAGTAACTAGTATGGTAAGGAAGGCTAAATCAGATTTCGAGAAAAAATTAGCTAAGTAGGACAAAGTGAATCCAAAAGAGTATTTTGCTATGTAGCAATTAAGAGAAAGACTGATTATGGAAAGATAACTTTACTCAATGCTGATGGAAGGAAAGTGACAGAAGCAGCAGAAAAAATAGTTCAGTTACTAAGTGATCATTTCCAAGTGTATATCATCCAGGTGGTGACTTTACAGTTACTGAGGTGACAGAGACTGATGTGAGCATTGAGGTAGATGAACAGGAGATATTTAGTATATTGAAAAAGATCAATGTGAATGTAGTGTGGCTGGATGGTATGTCTGCTCGTATGCTATGAGAATGTGCAAGTTAACTGACATTGCCTCTGACAAAGTTGTTTAATCTAAGTCTCAACTCTGGCAAGGTTCCAAGGGAGTGAAAAGAGGTAAGATAGTTCCACTACATAAAGGTGGCTCCAAGACAGAAGTAGCATATTACATATCAATTAGTGTATCTGGAGTAGTGGTTAACGTATTGGAAAAGTTAGTTAAAAGTAAAATTCAGGAATGGGTGGATAGGAATATGATACTATATAGGGGCCGTATGACTGACATTGTAAATGGTAGGTCTTGCTTCAATAATTTCATCACATTTTATAATAAGGAGACAGCCAAATTGAATAACGAAAATTTCTATACCATGATACTGCTGGACTTTGCAAAAGGCATATGACAGAATACCACATTGAAAACTATTACATAATTAGAAGCAAATGGGAATGGATACGAGGCTAGTGCATGTTTGGGGGATGGGGTGGCTGATAGATAGACATCAGAGGGTGGTGTATGGTAGAGTGGAAGCAAGCCAAACGAGGGTGACTAGTGGAGTTGTCCAAGCCTCTGTACTATGACCAGTACTCTTTAATTTGTATATTAATGACATAGCAGGAGATTTCACTGGGGACATTCGGTTGTTTGCTGATGATGCAAAGCTAGAGAGGCAGTAGTTGATAAAGGTAATGTAGATATCTTACAAGATGACTAAACAAACACACGTAATAACCACAGTAATAAGTTTTAATAAATATGATGAATTAGGATGAAATATTTACTTATTAAAACTTACTACTGTAGTTATTATGTGTGTTTGTTTAGTCATGAATTCTCCACAGGTTTCATTGTACAATAAAATCTTACAAGATGATTTAAATAAATTGGCAGTGTGGACAAACGACAATGAATGCAATTTAATGTCGTAAATGTAAGTTTACAGATGAAAAGTTTACACACTTTGTATCATATTGATGGTACTAGTTTACAGGAAATTGATGAGGCTAAGGATCTGGAGGTGATGGTGGATAGAGATTTGAAATTCACAGGACATATTGCAAAAGCTGTCAGAATAGCTTAGAGGATTGCTTCGATGCTGAAGAGCACATTGACAAGTAAAGATAGGGAGGTCGTTATTCCTCTTTATAAGCCTATGATTTGGCCACATGTTGACTACTGTGCACAGATTTGGTCACCTGCATTTCTTTTGGATTGGGAGGCAGTGAGGAAGATTCAGAGATGAGTGACCAAGCTGATGACAGGTCTGTGGAATGTTCCCTATTGGAATAGATTGAAGGTGGGTGGGTTGCAGAGTTTAGCTTACAGGTGGATCTTTACTCAAGAGACACTATAAAATTAGATAATTGATAAGATAGAACATTATAAGAAAGGTGTGCTCCTTTATAATACCTTTCTGCTAGTGGCACCTAGCAGGAGCACACCTTTTGAAAGTCAGGGACATCGTAAACACTTTCATAAACAGTGGACTTACTTAAGTTCACAACTTATGCAATTTTATGCCTTGTAAAGTTTCACTTGTCGGTCTTCAAGAACAATGCCCCTTATGTGCAAAATGTCTTTTGTCTTGCTCAGTGAAGGCTTGTTCTGCCTGATGTCGATCTTAAATGTCACCACAGCCTGCTTTAAATTCATTGCACCCAAAAACACACCTGTTTCTTTGACATCGCTTTTTTCCCTGTAACAACCTGTTCATGGTAACATTCACCATGAACTGGTTGGCTTGCAAAAAACGAATAACTTTACAGACACCTGTTTTGCAGTGGCAATCTTTTTGAATTTATTAATGGATCTATCTCTCTGCTGTGTTTTATTCCTTTTCACCATTATTAAGAAAAAAAATGTATTACCCTACTTTTTGGAAATCTCTCATAGTTGATTGACTGAAGACCAGATATGAGAGTTTTGAGGAAAATTTGGTGAGTGAAAAGATGGCATCATTAGAAAAATCATTTAAAAATGATATCAGAAGAAAACTTAACATCATTAGCATTCAAGAAGCGAGCAGAGATAATTAATTACGTAAACAGAATGGGAGATGAAAGGTTAGCATAACATATGTTTGATACTAAAACATATGTTTAATTTAGGTAGAGTGATGCAGTTAGCTGTGTCATAGAACCAAAATGAAGATCTGACAATACTTGGAGACCTCATGGACTTCATGTTAATTTGAAATGAAATTGCTGTTAGGAAGCAAATAATAATATGAGCTTAATCGTGTAGCACTACCATTGTATCGTGTTAGTGCCACTCAACTTTATGGCCACATGTTGGAAATTTTTCTACTTGGCTATACTATAAATTAAAGATACCAAGAAATTATATACTTGGTTTAATCTTTTATCTAAGTATATAATTTCTTGGTATTTTTAATTTATAGTATAACCAAGTGGAAAAACTTCCAACAACTTTCTCTAATCCAGAGTATTTTAATAATAAGGTGTGACACCTTTTGGCTACTTGTATATGAAAATGACTTCTGCATTACTTCAAACTTATTATCACCTCTGGATCTGGCTCCCACTGATGAGACCCCAATAAAGGTTGAAACCAGTCTGGGTAGTGACTCTTCCCATAATGCATAGCATTATACATCTCCATAAGGAGATGTACTTCGCATTATGGGATACTAAAGCAAGTAATGTGAAGTCGTTAGCTTCTTTATATGAGTTTCCCCAGTCCTGAAAATAGTTCAGTGCAAACTTATTTGCTTACACTTGGATCAAGGATTAAACCAAGTATATAATTCCTTGGTATCTTTAATTTATGGCCACATATTAGGAATAACCAGAAAAGAAAGTTGCTCTGTTACTTCACTATTTACTTTATGTTTTAGTGGTGCATGGAGGAAGAGATCACTCTATGAAACTTTTTGATAAACCTCCATATATAAAATGTATATATTGTTTTTGTTATATATTTATTATAGAATTTGTGGAATGGCTAATGCAACTGCTATTTAGGAACTTATTTCCTGGCTCTTCATACCAACGTCGTTGTACTTGCCTTCATTTGATATCTGTTGTTTATGAATTGCTCTTCATTACTACTTCCACAAACAAGAAGGGCAGACCTCCAGGTACAGAACTCGATATATTTTTCTTTTTTTCATACCTGAAAATATCAAATTTTCTTGTACTATATAATTATTTAATTTATATATTTAATTTTTAATTTTAAATTTACTTAAGTTTCTTTCACTTATAGAATTACTAAGTAATTTAATTCTCTGCATTAGTTTTATTAATTCTGATTTGAAAAAATCTAAGCTAATTAATTATTAATGTATAGTTCAAACTGTATATTTATTTATATTATTATTATTCTCCCAACACCCCATGGAGTCAAAGACATATCTAGGAGGACCTTTTGTCATACACACAATTCATCATACTGTGTGCCTTAAACATACTCAAATTCTCTGCAGACACTCTCAGGCAAAGCATTCCAATCATTCATAACTCTGCATGCAAAAAACCTACGTCTGTTCACACTTCCCCTGTTCATACCTTCCTTTTACATCTTCCAGGGATGTCCTCTTGTTCTCCCATGATCTCTCACTGTTTGCTGAAAAACCTCTCCAACATTGATCCTATAACAACTCCTTACTAACTTGTAGGTCTCTATCATATCTCCCCTCTTCCTCCTATCACTAGACTATAAATTGCATCATCTTAACCTTTCCTCATATTCAACATTCCAGAGATCAGAAACTACCTTAGTAAGTCGTGTTTGGACCCTTTCCAACATCTCTTTGTCCTTTTGAAAACCAGGTGACCAAATCTGTGCGCAGAAGTCTGTGTGGCTTAATCAAAGCCTTATACCAGGGGTGGGGAACCCCTTTCCCGCGGGCAAAATTTCGCCCGCGAGTCTATTTCAATTCGCCCCTTTGCTGATGTACTCGTATGTACATGTAAATAAAATTTTATAATAATTTAAATTTATTATAATTAAATTTATTTAAATTTAAATAGTTAAATATACAAAACCATATACTATACTATAATATAATATAGTATATAAAATATACTATATTACATATAATATGATTGTCATACGTCTGGTAAGATATATATTGCACACTACATACACTCTTATATATAGTGTATGTATGATATTGGAATTTACCAGTCACCTGCGGAAGTTTTTAAATTTGCAATTTTTGCCCTTGACACTAAAAAGATTCCCCACCCCTGCCTTATACAATGGAACAAGAATCTCCTTACTTCTACAAGTCAGGGTCCTCCACATCATTCCCAGAATTCTTTGTGTTGTACTCACAATTTTGGCAATGTGTTCCCTAAATTTCAGATGTTTATCCACTATCACCCCAAGATCTCTTATTTACTCCACCTCCAACAGTATATCCCCACCAAGAATAAATTCTGCATCCCATTTTTGTTTTCTAAATTTTAAAACCTTACATTTTGCAACATTGAATTCACATTCCCATTCCCGTGCCCAATCACTCAATTTATTCAAGTCTTCCTGTTAGGCCACATCTTCTCTACTCTTCATAGTTTGTCCCAACTTTGCATCATCTGCAAACAACTGAATATCCCCATCCAAATCTTTACCAATATCATTAACATATAGGTTCAATAGCAATGGCCCTAAAACAGACCCTGGAGGAACACCACTAGTGACTTTCCTCTTCCTGGATATTGCTCCCCCATACACAACTTGCTTATACCTATCAGATAGCCAGTCTCTGATCCAGTGCACTAATCTGATATCCAACCCCATCAACTCTAGTTTGACTGTCAGCTTATCGTGCAGTAATCTATCAAAAGCCTTTACGAAATCTAAGTATACTACTATATAGCTCTCTCCTCTGTCCAAGGAAGCTGTCAATTTATTGTAATATTATTATTATTACGTAACGCCTCCAGGGAGTCCAAAGACTCATCGAGGGAGGACACCTATTCTACAACTCTCTGTCTCCACCACTCAGTTCACCAAATACAATGAACCACAATATTACCATCATCATCTACACCAATGCCATCTACCCCCCCCATCATCACCACTAGTATTTTCACAGACAATCAAACATCCATGCCCACGGCAGGATTCAAACCCACAGCCCTTTTGGCTGGAGATCAAATACTCTGACCACGCAGCCAACCAGGCCGGCATAAGTAAATAGATTACTAAAACATGCGCTCCTTTGAGCAAATCCATGCTGTCCAAAGATAATACTATTGTTGTCAACCCACTTCTAGATCCTAGTTCTCACCAGCTTCTCCAACACTTAACCATAACACCTAACACACAGATAGGCCTATAATTTTACGAGTTCTATCACATCTCTTATGAAGCAGCCAAATCTTGTCCTCCTTCCGGTCCTTTGGAACTCAACCCAGTGCAAGACTCATATTAAAAAAAATATGTCAAAGCAGATGTCAACTCCCTGGCACATTCCTTCAGAATATTTAGTGATATATTATCAAGTCCCACAGCCTTATAATTTTAAATAATCTTTTTTTTTTGTTGTTTTTTCACATATTAATTTCAACATGCAGCTTCTCAAAAGTATTGATAGAAAAAAAAAAAAAAAAGAAATCTGACATCAAATTGGTTCCGTATCAAATTTGATATAGAACACAATTCAGAAAAATCACTAATTACCTTAATTTTTCTTTCTTTTAGTAATTATCTAAATATTGATTAAATGCAATTTACTAACACATATACTTACAACTTCTTCTTTCACTATGCCTTATCCCATGTTAAACGGGGTCGGCGCACCGATCTTTAACTCTCCTCTTCCAAGTTCTCCGGTCCAGGGCGTCCTTCGGACTCCATCCTTTCTCTCTAAGATCCTCTGTCACCTTATCCCTCCACCTGAGCTTGGGCCTGCCTCTTTTCCTCCTTCCCTCCAACTCCATATACTCCACTCGTTTACCAACATACTCCTCACCCTTCCTCTCTACATGTCCAAACCACCTCAGCCTACTTTCTTGTATCTTCTTGCCAATTGGTCTCACCTTAACCATCCCTCTGATGTAGTCATTCCTTATCCTGTCCTTCTTTGTCACATCACTCATCCATCTCAACATTCGCTTCTCTGCTACCTCCATCTTCCTCTCCTGTGCCTTGGTTATAGGCCATGTCTCCGCACTGTGGAACATCGCCAGCCTCACCACCATCTTATACAGCTTTCCTTTACTCTTACAACTCGCTCTCTTGTCGCACAGGACTCCACTCATCTTCCTCCAATTTATCCAACCGCATGTTATTCGGTGCTGTATTTCCTCATCCAAGTCACCATTCCTCTCGACAACTGACCCAAGGTACTTGAATTTCTTCCCTGAAATTAGCCTTTCACGCTGGAGTCGTATGGCCATATCCTCATCACTCCCCGTTGACATATATTCAGTCTTCACCTGGCTAATTCTCATGCCTTTCTCCACTCTTCCAGGGTATTTTCAAGCTCAGGATGATTCGCATAGAACAATGTCGTCAGCAAACAGCATGCTCCATGGTGTCTCCTCCTTCTTCACATCCTCCACTAGTACATCCATGACCAGGTCAAAGAGGTAGGGGCTCAGAGCTGACCCTTGGTGTAGCCCTACGACAATGGGTAACCCTTCTGTCATGCCAACACTAGACCTGACCTGAGTTTCTGTTCCCTTATACATCTCCTTCACCAACCTCACATGCCTGGCCACTCTGTCGTATGCCTTTTCTAGGTCTATAAATACCATGTGCAGATCCACTTGCATCTCTCTATATTTCTCCATCAATCGCCTTAGCGCAAATATCGCATCCATTGTCCCTCTTCCTGGCATAAATCCAAACTGCTCCTCACCAATTTTCGTTTCCTGTCGTATTCTTCCTTCAATTACTCTTTCCCATATCTTCAATGTGTGTGACATCAGCTTGATCCCTCTATAGTTGCCACAGTCTTGAACATCTCCTCTTCCTTTGTAGATTGGGACGAGAATACTTTTCCTCCATTCCTCTGGTATCTTTTCCTGTTGGGCTATTTTCCTCATCAGATCCTATAACATATCCACGCCCTCACTGCCCAAACTTTTCCACACTTCCCCAGGTATCTGGTCTGCCCCCACAGCCTTTCCATTCTTCATTTTTCTTAGTACCCAATCCACTTCCTCTCTACTTATGTCTTGCACCGGTCTCTCGTTTGCCTCTCCATCCTCACACCTCTCTCTCTCTCTCTCTCGGATTCTCCTCATTTAGTAGTTTATGGAAATATCCTTTCCATCTTCCTATGATTTTGTCCTCCTCTTGTAATACTACTCCGGAGGCATCCTTTATTTTATTTAACACATATGCTTACAACATATGGAATATTATATGATAATAGATACTCTGAAGTGTAATTTTGGAAGGGAAAGGAGTAAAAATACATTGCTAGTAAGTATAATAAGAATAATGAAGAAGGTTTCTAGATTGGTATGTGTTAGAATTCATATTAATAACTGATGAGATGGGTTCTTGGGTTTCTTGAAGATGAAGCTTTTCACAACTTTTTAAATGGGTAATTACTGACTTACTGCCACATAATGCACCCATCTTTTTTAAGAGAATGAGTTCAGATAAATGTTCTAGTGAATTTTCAGTATTAGCAAACACAAGGCCTTTTTTTTTCAATGTAAGGAATCATATTTAACAAGGAACACAGAGGCAAAACAAAAAAATGGCAGCAACAAAAACAAGCTCTCTATCTAAAGTTGTGTTATTCAACCTCTAAGTACAATGTTCCAAGAGGTTACTGAAGTTGCATATTTTTATTGAGATATATAATGACTATTTCCCAAAACTCGGCTAACTTGGAATTCATATATTAAGGTTGGGTGTGTTTTAGATAGCTGAAAGTGATTCTTTGAATGTTAAAAAATTTTTTAATGCTGTTATTTTTCCTTCAGTGGACTGTTTGCACTATGAGCCAAACTACTTTTACCATATATAATCTCTTGGATTGGTTTTTTTAGACTAATTAAAGACTTAGCTTCATTAGCATATTATGCCCACCCTTAGAAACTGTCTCTTCCAATCTGCCTAAGATTTCAAAAATGGTCATATTATTATATATATACTAGGGGCTCTTCCCCCTGACGCTTATGGTCCCCCCCCCCCAAGTTCCAGACTGGTAAGTCGGTTCTCCTTGAATTCTGATGACTCGAATTTTGAAAACTTGAAAGGGGGGTTCCCCCCGGTGAACCGGCCTACCAGTCTACAACTCCCCAAATTGCAGACTGATAGGCCGGTTCTCCTTGAATTCTGATAACTCAAATTTTGAAAACTCAAAAAAAAAGGGGGGGTTTCCTCTCCTTGTGGTGCCTATGGCACTCATCCCCCAAGTTGTGGACTGGTAGACCATTTCTCCTTGAATTCTGATGACTCGAATTTTGAAGACTCGACACTCAGGGTAGCCCATGAGTTTCAAATAACTTGACAAAAAACATGACACAAAAACGTTACAAAAAAGGCTTATCATTTTATATTATATATATATATATATATATATATATATATATATATATATATATATATATATATATATATATATATATATATATATAAATAAAATGTATATATATGTAGAAAGTTTTTTAACTTGGTATAAATACCAATCAATTTTATAAGGTAGGTTTTAATCCTTTTTTCCCAAGTGAAGCAAACAAACAAATAAGTCAAGTTTGTGCCTGAACGTATTTCAAGTCTGAGGCAACTCATAGTAAAGATGGAGTAAGCTCCGATCACTTTCCTTAGTATTTCCCCCTAATGCAAAGCACATCCCCTTGCGGAGATGTATGATGCTATGAATTAAAGGAAAAAAAATGGATTAAAATCTTGCTTATAAAATTGCTTGGTATCTTTAACATAGTATACCCAAGTTAAAAACCTTTCTACATCTTACTCTCATCTGGAGATTTTTATTTAATAAGGTCAAAGCACCTTGTGGCAATTTGTTTAGGTAAAATCTATAAGCTCTGCATCACTTCAACCTTGGCATGACGAGACCTCAGTAAAGGTCGAAACCGGTCTGGGCAGTGGCCCTTACCTTTAATGCATAGCATCATACATCTCCGCAAGAGGATGTGCCTTGCATTAGGGGGAAATACTATAGAAAGTGATCGGATCTTACTCCACCTTTACTACGAGTTGCCTCAGACTTGGACTACGTTCAGGCACAAACTTGACTTATTTGTCTGTTTGCTTCACTTGGGAAAAAAGGATTAAAACCTAGCTTATAAAATTGCTTGGTATCTTTAACATGTAATATTTTATACAGTAAAACCCCGTTTTTACATTCCTGCAATTTACGTCACTTTCCGTTGGTCCCGTCTTAAGGCCTATTCTTATGATATATTGTTTTCCTGCCATTAACAACTTGATGTGGACATTATTTCCTGTGATTTGTGTTTTTTTCTCGGGAGGCAATACTGATTTTCAAATTGATTTCTGCGTGGAAATCTGCGCATTTCTGTTCCCGGATGGTGTTGCTTTCGGCTGTAGTTTCATTTCCGCCATCAGGTGAGTTGCATGCTTGCAGCAGTAATGTAGTGATGAGCGATACTGTGATTTTTCAATCACAGTACGAATTGATATTGCAGAATTTCTGCTACGTAATTTAGCATGTGAAAGTTGCTTTCAAGTTGCAGTGGTGGATTATCCATGTTAGTAACATGGAGAAAAAAGACAGAAAATGTATTTCGGTAGAAGAAAAGATGGCAATTTTGCGGCATGTAGATTGGCATGCCTGAACATGTGTGCATTTAGCAAAAGATCTTGGACTCTCCATGTCCACTTTGAACATGATAGTAAAAAACAGGTCAAGCATTGAACTCAATGCAAAGCAATCTGCGCTATGTCAAAAAAAAAAAAAAAAAATGAAAAGCAAAAACAATCAACAATTAAAGATTTTTTTTTAAATAGATAAAAGTAAGTAATTGTAAATTCGTTTATTTTCAGTTATTAAATTTTGAAATCTAGTATGTAGACTCACATACTAGCAGTAAGTCATCTTTTAGCCTTTTTTTAATGTTTTTTTTACATTTCCTGCTATTTACACTTTTTTCCATCAGTTTCCTGAAAAGTGTAAAAAAAGGAGTTTTACTATATATATATATATATATAATGTAAACAAAAATATGCACAGTGGTCTCCTTAATTACACCTAGAGGACACATAATAGCTTCAGATAGGTAGCTTATTTAAATAGACAACTTATTTGTTGTCCATGCTTTGCTTTTACCGTTCTATTTGGCATAAAATATAACATTGTACTTTGTTGATATACAGTGATTATGGCAAAATGTTGATAATGAATATTACTGTTAATCTCTTCTTCTCTTTTAAACTTAGGATAAATTTTCTTACAACTTCAATTATGTGTGCACAGTTTTCATACGAGAATATCCAAATGTTTCCAATTTCCATTCCAAGCTAATTTTTTTTTCTTTCTTTTCACATCAGTTTATTACTGCTGTTTCAAGTGAAATACTGTTTCCTTTTGCACAAAAGGAATTTTTTATTTATTATTTTTTTTTACCATGAATTTAAAGGGAATTAACACTCTGCATTCACAGTGGTATTCCTTTTCTTGAAATCAATCAAGAGAATTCCCTGGCAATCCCAAAAGGATTGTTGCCATGATCTTCTTGGTGGACTGAGTGAGCACTGTCGTGAAGCAGACGAACACCATGACTTTGCATTCCACATCTCTTCTCCTTTATGGTGTTGTGCAGAAGTGAGGCATAATATTCTGCATTCACAGTGGTATTCCTTTCCTTGAAATCAATCAAGAGAATTCCCTGTTGCATTCACAGTGGTATTTCTTTCCTCAATTCAGAAGGAGCATTGTGTGACTTGTTTCCATAAGTTTTTAGTACTTTGCCAAGGGAATCAGAAGTGTGGAATCCACTGTCACTAGGGGTGAAACCATGGTCCTTTATTATGATCCTCTTTCCAAAAGGGAATCCATTGAGTGGTGTGAACCAGGTGAAGCACCACCAAGAAAAGCAGGGTCACTCAGTCCACCAAGAAGATCATGGCAACAATCTTTTGGGATTGCCAGGGAATTCTCTTGATTGATTTCAAGGAAAGGAATACCACTGTGAATGCAGAATATTATGCCTCACTCCTGTGCAATGCCATAAAGGAAAGAGATGAGGAATGCTAAGTCATTTCTTTCACGGCAGTGCTTCAGTCCATACGGCTATTGTTGTGAAGGACTGTTGCTTCCAGGAGATTGGAGACCCACCATACAGCCCAGATCTAACACCCAGAGACTACTATCTCTTCTCAAAACTGAAGAAAGACCTTCGAGGAAAAAAATTTGCAGATGAAAATGAGGTGATAAATGCAGTTTTAGGCCATTTTGCAGCCAAAGTATAGACTATTTTTTCAAGGGCATAGAAATGTTAATTCAAAGATGTGAAAAGTGTGTTGAAGTAAAGGGAGATTATGTTGAAAAGTGACACAGTTGTTTTCTTTCTATCACCTCTAAAAGTTGATCAAGCCAGAAACTTATGCAATCATCCTCATAAGTTACCTTCATAACTCTGCTACTGGTATGTTCTTTCTTGTGGTTATATCAGTTGCTTTAATATCATTTTTGTTCTAGGTGTTTATCAGAACTTTCCAGACTCCTCCCTCATATATAACTTGAAATCAGTTCAGTTTGAATTCTGTTTGAGATTTTCTGTATCATCAAGAGTTCACAAATGTTAAGTTTACAAAATTCTACCAGAAAAGTTCAACTAACATGCCATATAAACTTTGTGAAAATGGAACTTTTCCTTATGGAAAAGACATACATAACTGTAAAAAAAAATGTTCCACACATGTGGACAGCATAACGCATGTGGAATACTGCCAAGCAGGAACATATTCCTTTGGTAGTGTTTATACCATGATGCACTGTTATGAATATTTTCCCCAAAGACTACAAGAAGAAGTACCTTCTTTCTTCTTATCCTTGGCAAGCAGATAAGAATCTACTTGCCAACATATGGCAATGATGTGCTAAAGGTTTTCTTGCCTCTTCTGTGGAAAACAGATAGAATGAACTTGGTACACATTCTTCTAAACTGATAAGCATATGAAAGGAAAGTAAACCTGTTAGTTTCTTTTTGTTGATAAAGTTAATTCAATCATACATATTATTAATTTTCTCTAAAACAGTGGAAATTCAACTTCATGTGCGACAAGGTAGTGAAACATTATCAAGAAAACAAAGCTATCAGACAGTGGAGAGATAAATTGCACTCAGCAATTTTTGCTGAATGCAATTCATTCATTCATTCATGAAAACTCTTAACAGTAATACCTTATAAGTGGACTTATGTGACTTCTATTTAAAACATTTTTTTTAATGTTGCCTCCACAAAAGGTTATTTAGTGCATTTTATACCGTGGGTGGGCTAAAGATTTCTTTTTATTTATTTATTTTTATTATCAATTATATATATATTTTTTGCATCTTTTAATTTTTTTATATACTCTCGCAATCCTGCTCCAGAGACTAAACGTGAAACTTTTTCAAGCCACTTCAGGCTTCCAATAAGTGGGGTGTTTGTCTGGCTGGCATGCAAAACATTTGAATCACTGTCTAATTTAAATAGCATGTTGTTATAGTTTTCTTTGAGATGACAAAGATATTTTTGACATAATCAGAATTAAAATGGTTGTTATATTGCTTTCTTTTATCTTATAAGTTATTGTTAATTTCTAAAATATCTTATTCAAATTCAGAATTATCTTTGTTTACAGATATATATAGAGGATTAAATCAAATTTTCAACTTTTAATCAGTTATTTTTGTTTCTTCAGCATGGATTTCATTCATGAGTACAAATCTCAAATCTTTGCTTTATTTGGGCTCACATTCCTCAGTCAAATAGGAATAATTTGGGAGCCAGAAACACAATCATATAGTTGGAAAAATGATAGAGTTATGAAGTGTTGATACAGTTTAGCATGCATGATCCCAAACAAAAATCAGTTTCCTGCATGCTTGGCCTCATGCTGCTTCCCATAAAAAGTTTACAGATTTTTGCAGGAAAATATGATTAATTGCTTACAATAATGGCATTTGACAGGTCTAAGCTACTTTGTCAGTATATTTTTTTTCTTAAAAAAATATTAGCATATAGGGCAAAGGTATTTCTTTTATTTGATACTTAAAACAACAATTTAAATGCATATGAGGAAAATGTGTGGTCATTATCAATGAGATAGTTGTTTGCTGCAACCTAGCATCCCACAGTTCTCTGGATTTGTGTACAAATTACTCCTGCTCTTTCAAAAACTGTAAAGCATTTTGAAAGGACAAAGATTTGATAGTGTTTTGGATAGTCACAAGAAAACATAGACTTTGAAGGCAAAAAAAGAACAACATGCATATAATGACAGCCTTGTTGGTTTGTGTCTGTCAGTATAGAAGTGCATTCTCATTAATATAATATGTGCCAGATGCAATCTTGCATATACTTGTTTAGAAAAAGGAAAGAATTACATTATTATCATCTGTAATAAATCGTTGAATTTTTCAGAAATGTTGTTCTCTTGAAAACTGAAATTTAAAGAGTTTGTTCTTAAGTTTTGTAAAAGATTAAATAATTATTTTATTTACATCTTATTTAATCAGTACTTCATTTTTATCTCCTTTAATAGAAAATACTCACCTCCTTGTAAAATGGGCAAAAGATAAAGGATTGTGGAATTTCCACTCTGTGAAGAATTTTATGAGTATTTTATGTTGTGCATTTGATAGCATAGATGAGGTAAGATGTCACCAATTTTTAAGATAAGATACAGTCTGAAAGATAACTGGTTATTTATTTCATTAGATCCATAAAATAATAGGCATTAGAGAGAAGACAATTAATAAGAAAGATCTTGTTGCTTCTGTTATTGTTAATAGTGATATCATCAGACTATTTCAGTTTATATACAGAGGATTTGATATAGAAATGATGATGATCATCTAAATAGGAAGGTAGGATAAAAATGAACATCACATTGAAAAGAAATGTGTTCAAAAGTTTTAAAAAGAATCAATGTTATGAACTGTAGAGCTCAATTGACTCAATGACAAAATCTGAAGAAAAATATTGATTGATTTAATAGGAGAAGCATGTGATATAATGGAATTGTCTGTAAGGCTAGAAAAATCAAAGTTGATGGATACAAGAAGTTAAAGAAACAATTGTAGAAAAGAATAATTTACATTGAAATATCCTGACAAGTAACTCAGCATGTGTCCTGAGAATATAGAGAAAATTTTAAGAAATTAAGCTGTTTGTAAAAGTTGCTAAATAAATCTAGCAAGGAAGATAGAAGGAAGAATTTAGAAGATATATATTTTATTATATCATTGTAATAAGTTGTTTGTAAAAGTTGTTAAATAAATCTTTAGCAAGCAAGATAGAAGGAAGAATTTAGAAGATATATATTTTATTATATCATTGTAATAAATATATTAGTCCAATAAATTTAGAAGATATATATTTCATTGTATCATTCTAATAAATATATTAGTCCAATAAATTACGCAAAGCTGGTATTTCAAGAAGTAATCCAGTGTTAATTGTTTAACAGTTGTTTGATACCTCTTTAGTTGCTTAATTAGAAATTTACATATTAGATGTTATGAACCTGAAAAAAAAAAGTTTGGTGAAAGAATATAAGTGCAAAATCAGGGAAAACTAAGTTTAGGGGTAGAGGTTGCAGGCACTCTTGAAGCATTCAGCATAAGAATAGGAAGGATCAGAGAAATTTTAATGTTTTTCTGGTATCAAATTTGAATGGGAGTCATTAAACGAAAAAAGGATACCTGTTTTCCTAAGGAGAAATTGTAATTCAGCTAATCCATTCATTGCCGACCTGGTTAGCTGAGTGGTTAGTGTATCTGCTCTCCAGCCAAAAGGCTGTGGGTTTGAATCCCACCGTGGGCATGGATGTTTGTGATTGTCTGTAAAAATACTAGTGGTGTTGGTGGTTGGCATTAGATGGCATCGGTGTAGATGATGAAGATAGAGTTCATGGAGTGGTGGCGATGGAAACCTGTTGAGTTGATGCCCTCCCTTGATGAGTCTTTGGACTCCCTGGAGGTGTTACATAATAATAATAATTACTCTTGTTCTAGAAGCATCAAGAAGAAGAATGAAGAATTTTTAAGTTATTACTTTGACTTACCAAACAATTATAGGCGTTAGTGATATTTAGTTGACAGGGGAGGATATAGTTATAAGGATAGAATGCAAGAGATACTGTATCTTTAGAGGAGTGAAAAAATTATACAGGGACTAAATGAGTGCTGCTGATGATAGAAGAAGAAGAATTGCAACCAAAGTGTAGAAATTCGATGACAGGTTTGAAGATGGAACTGTATTTGAGGCTATCTGGCATGAAATAGAGGCCAGCAAGACAAAATATATATTTATCTATTGCTGTAGGACTGTACCACCTTAGACTAGTGCTGTGCACACATTCTTGAATATTAATGAAATCATATGAAGGAACATGTTACTTTGTATTATCTTCATTTTTAATATCATGCTGACATTAATCTCATCTTTTCACCCCCTCTGATTTTTTTCCCTCAAAATCTCATTCTGCTGTTTCTAGTCTTTGATCAGATGTTTTATTAAGAAATTGGTTAAAGACTCTCAGATCCATAAGTTAAAAAGGGTTCAAACACTGCCTTTTATACTGTTAGTTTTGTGTTTTGCCTAATTCTTCTTTTATCCCATATAAATTTATTCAATTAACTTTGCTTATTCTGTTTTCTTTCCTTATTTTATTTTGCCATCTTCACTGAAATTGTGCCTTATTTAAATAGCTGAGATATGTTACTTGTTCCATAGGTTCTTCCATTAAGAATGCAGGTAATGTTTTCCACGTTCCCTCCTATTTTCATGGATTTTGTCTTTTTATTGCTGATTTTCATACTAAATTTGTTGCAGAAGTTATTGTCTTGTCCAAAGAATCCTGACGACCTGCACTGGATTTATTTAGGAATGTAACATCATATATATACATATACTAAATATCTGCTTTGATGTCACTTTCCTTTGTAATGTGATCTACATAAATGATAAATAAGAATGAAGATAGTAGACATCCTTGTTTGATGCCAGATTTTACATCAAAAACTATCTTTCTGTACCATCTTCAATTTTAACTGCTAACACAGAACTTGTAGATAAAAAATAGACTATGTATTGTAGTATAATGTTACATTCACCTCATTTGAAAAACTTTTCTCTTAGCACCTTGTCATATTCCTTTTTCAGAACCTGCAAAGAGGTAAACTGGTAATTAGAACACACAATTAACTTACATAACACATTGGCCTCAAAGCCTGAATTGCTTTGGCCATAAATCTAAATAAATCAAACCAAACTTTTCCAGAACTACAAAACTCCAATAAAGATCCTATTGCATTCCCATGATTTCTCAGCTATCTGTCTTAAAGTGAAAGTACCCTTACAATCCAGTTGTTGGAAATTTTTCCACTTGGTTATACTATAAATTAAAGATTCCAAGAAATTATATTCTTGGCTTAATCCTTTATCCAAGTGTGAGCAAACGAAGCTTGTGCCTGAAGTATTTTCAGGACGCAACTCTTATATAGAAACTAATAACTTCACATCACTTGCCTTAGTATTTAGTATACTAAGGCAAGTGATGTGAATATTACAATCCAGCTGTCCTTAACTCATCTTGTTTTCTCCAAGTTTCTCTTCTTGAATTTTTCTTATCCTCCTATCATGTATACTTGCATAAATCTTAATCTGGAACACTTAATTCAGAAGGTCTAGTTAGAAGTGAAGTTTGAATTCTGGATGATTGGAGTAAAGCTCAGTTTTATTTCACTTTTTTAGTTGAGTACTGTGAGCTCTATTCCAGTCATTCAGAATTCAAACTTCTGACCATGCCTTCTCAATTATGTAGTGTAGCCACTGTAAAACTTTTATACTTTCATATTTCAGCATGTATGATTGAATATTATCTCCAGCTGCCTTACCATATTTTATGCTTTTGATAGCATTTTCTATCTCAGGTATTAATAAGTACTCCTGATTGCATTTCTCTTGAATAATGGGCATTTAGCATTCTTTGAAAGTAATTACTCCAGAAATCCAGAATATCTTCTTCTCTTCATGTGGGTGTCTTATCATGTCTGATATCTTATAAAATATTATTTTCTCTATTTCTCAGCTTTTGGATTAATCTCCATAATCTTTTGCCATCTTTATGACATTTATCTTCCATATTTTTTCCATGCCGTTTTTTTTTTTTAGCTACTTTTATACAGTGCTTAGCTTTCTCATATTTTTCTTTGTAATCTCTCAGGACATCTGCCTGACTTATGAGAAAGTTTGATATGTTTTTCCTTCTTTTCTAGGTCTTCCTCTTTAACTTCTTGAATCCACCATGAAAACAACATCACTAGCTTTTCTGACTGAATCAGTCATTGTTTTTAGACTTTGTCACACTATCTCAAAATTATAGTATGTTTCAAGAAGTCATAGATATATCTGTCCTGTTCTGTTCTTGTTCAGCCACATCTCTAACTCCATTGATTTGGAGACCAACTCTTTTTATGATGACTAAAACCTCTGTACCTTCTTCTTCTTCTTGCTCCCTGTTTTCTTTTTGCACTTTCATTTCATAATACAGCCATTGCTAACTATGCAGATGCCATTATTATTATTAAGTGAGACCTCCAGGGAGTCAGGGACTCATCGAGGAAGGCCACATACTACACAAACCAGCTATCATACTTATTCTTGAATTCATTCACACTGCTTGCACTCACAACATCCAGTGGCAGTCCATTCCAATCACGCACCACCTTGTGAGAGAAAAATCTAGCCCTCACCCCCTTCTTAGTGGCATTTATTCTTAGCTTCCAAGGTGCCCTCTTGTCCCCCCACCCTCCATAAATTGAAAAATTCCATCAGTTGAAATCCTGTATGATCCTTTCAGAAGTTTGTGAGTCTCAATCATATCACCCCTCTTTCTCCTGTTTGCTAGCGCCTGCAGTCTACAAATTCTCAGTCTGTCTTCATAATCAGTATTTCACAATCCTGATATCATTTTTAACACTCTTCTTTGCACTCTCTCCAGTATATCACAATCACAACGGAAGCCAGGAGACCAGACCTATAACAAACTATCCATATAACAAGCCATTCCTGTAGACTGTATGAGCTGTTGTACATTTAATATGGTGCTCCCGCTAATGCATCCCTGTTGTTCATCTGTTTCTATCCTAGTAGCTTACACTCACAACCCACTCTTAACATCCCCCCCCCCCACACACACACATGTGCACGCATGCATTCATGCACGTGCACACACACACTTCTCTAAACAGTCTACCCAGCTTAGCACTACTGTTCTTCCTCTTTCTCTTCCAGATGCAGACTATTTCAACAAAAATTTCTCTCCTACTCTTAATCATATACTCAAGTCCTGTCTTCCTACATATTGTTATATCTTGGATTTTATCTTATATCTTGGATTCATTTTCTTTCTAATCTTATTTTACTTACTTGTTTTCATCATCATCATCATCATCAAATTCCTGCCGTGTACCCTCAAGGGGTGTACAGGATATGACAGTACTACATGAAAAAATTACATCATTACTAACTTCCTATCTACAATTTTCCTCCAAATCAGTCTGTTACTTGTCAAGACTCCAACATTATCAGATCTTATATTTCTATCGTCTAAGGCACTTTGTACCGTATCAATCCACCTATATCTTGGCCTTTCTCTGGGTCGTTTTCCTGCCAACCTGGCAGAGAACATTTGTTTTGCTAATCTTTCCTCTCCCATTCTATTTAAGTGACCATACCATCTGAGATTAGCTCTGCTAACGCATTCCTGGATGCTGACAATGTCAAGTTCTTTCCTAATATCCTCATTTTTAATATGATATTGCCATTGATGCCATCTGTTCACGCCTCTAATCTTTCTCAGGACTCTCATATCTGCGGTCTCTAGTCTTTGGTCAATTGTTTTACTTCTGACCCAGCTCTCAGATCCATAAGTTAAAATTGGTTTGAACACAGTCTTGTATACAGCTAATTTAGTGTTCCGACTAATTTCTTTCTTATTCCATATGAATTTATTCAGTTGACTTCCCACGATACCAGCTTTGCTGATTCTGTTGTCTATTTCTATATTTAGTTTACCATCTTCAGTAAAAATTGTGCCTAAGTAGCTGAAATGTTTTACTTGTTCCACAGGTTCTCCATTCACAACACAGTTGACATTTTCAATGATTCGGCCTATTTTCATTGTCTTTGTCTTTTTATTGCTGACCTTCATACCATATCTATTACAACAGCTATTCAATTTAGTCAGAGAATCTTGCAGACTTGTAGCGGATTTATTTAGAAGTATAACATCATCCACATAAAGCAAAGAGCTGACATTAACATCTCCAATTTTGATATCAGGTTTAATACCACATTCCTTCATAATGTGATCCATATAGATAATGAATAACAGAGGGGATAATGTACATCCTTGTCTCACACCAGATTTAACATTAAACCATCTTCCTGTACTTCCTTCAATTCTAACTGCTGACTCACAACTCAAATAAAGACTAAGTATTGCTTGATATAATGCCCTATTGACACCATATAACTGCAGCGTATTGAATAGCTTCT
This sequence comes from Typopeltis vanoorti, assembly GCF_054136105.1. Lineage (NCBI taxonomy): Eukaryota > Metazoa > Arthropoda > Arachnida > Uropygi > Thelyphonidae > Typopeltis > Typopeltis vanoorti. Next base: position 18,819,912 of record NC_143558.1, read on the forward strand.
CTCTTGGCACCTTGTCATATGCCTTTTCCAAATCGACAAAACTTAAATACAGATCTTTGTTATATTTCCATGCTTTCTCGACTATTTGTCGTAAAGTGAAGATCTGATCCTGACAGCCTCTATTTGGCCTGAATCCAGCTTGTTCTTCACCAAGCTTTTCTTCCACAACTCTTCTCAACCGTTTCTCAGGTATACTTGCATAGATCTTGCTAGGAACACTCAGTAGGGAAATACCTCTGTAATTCTCACATTCAGTTTTATTTCCCTTTTTATATATGGGTACTATGAGAACTCTACTCCAATCATCGGGAATTCGTCCCTCTGTCCAGGTTTTCTGAACTATGCAGTGCAGCCACTGTAAGACTCTTATACCACCATACTTCAGCATTTCTGGTCGAATATCATCTACTCCTGCTGCCTTTCCACATTTCAAGCCTTTGATGGCTTTTTCTACTTCAAGTATGGATATGTATTCCTGACTGCATGCCTGGTCAGTGTTTTTTATCACTCTGCTGTCATCACTGCTTGTTTCATTTAGCAGTTTTTCAAAGTAATTACTCCATACTTCAAGGATATCTTTTTCTCCTGTTTTCATTTCACCTTTATCATCTCTAATTCCTTTTACAGCACTCTTTCCTCCATTCCTAAGCTTCTTCAACAACTTCCAACAACTTGTTTTCATATATATATATAATTATCTTCTTTTCTGACTTCCCCTTTTTAGTAATTTCTTAAACTATCATCAGTGAGTCGTGTCTTAACTTTCAATCTATGCCGATAAGCAATTATACAAGATGTGCACGTGAGCTATGAAGACAAAGGAAATGTTGTTAATTGGCACCAATTCGTTTGTTTCAATTCAGGTACTGGTTCCTTCTTAATTTTAGAGAAAATTTATATCTATACTGCTCCACCCTAAAATGTACTTGATGAATATTTATTCATGGAACCAAGCACAGTCTCGTAATTCTTAAAAAATCTCACTGTTCGGATTTATCTCGCAGTCGTAGCCCCTTAATTGATGTTTGTCAATCTTACTTCCTGCTCAGGTTCGGACTTTTATGAACGGTTCAGTAAAATGGAAATCAGGCAAGTCTTCATCATTTCAAAGGAAATTAACATTTAATACACTGAAAAGACATAATACATGTTATAATCAATTTTTTTCTGACATTAAATTAATTTTAGATAATATTGGGAAGAGAGTAGTTTCACTTATGATAGCTAAATCTCCTGTAACATATTAGATAATAATTTCAATTCATTTCTTCCAACAAAATCTAACTCTCATCTATACGAGACACCATTAAATACTATACTTTCTATAATTCACATACATTCACAATTATCTTCACATTAATTCAATTATTCACAATTATCTTCTCACTACTATTTCAATTAGAGTATAGAGTTCCTAAGTTTCATCAGCATAACTCTTATAGGTCTTTCAATGAGGGTTCAGTCCTGAGTTGAAGACTTACATATATCTAAACCAATGTTCCCTACACAATTTTTACATTAAGAAATAAGAATCTACATTACCAGTAGTTGGGGATGCACTAGGCCTTCATGCATATCCCTACAGCGTTTTCAATTTCCTGATTAACCTCCTAGATTTACCTCGGCTTTTCTACACATCAGTTGGATTCAGACATGACACATCGCTGACGGGGGGGACAATTCTCGCTCCCCGCTCGCTCATCAATCGGCTGGGCATGGATCTACAATCTTCAGCATGATCTGAAACTTTACCATGTCAGGTCATTCCATAGCCCAGAACTGCCCATGGACACTGCCGCTAGCTGCAATGACCTCACGATGGACTTCTCCACTGATGACGCCAGTACAGGAAACGAAAAAAAAGAGCCACTAGCCTGTGCTGCAGCGTCTTTTAAAACACGCGCCCTATGTTTCTTGCCTACGTCATCCTGATTTCTCCCGGCACGTCACTCCTATGAACACCTAGCGCCAATCTCACCCCTGGCGTTCTATTCGGAGGACATCTGTGTGCGCGTTCTATTAGGTGTACGTGTATGACTTCAGGCCATTGCTGTATAATCGGATTGCTTTTTGCCTTCAACATAATAGCACTTACATAGATTACACAGTTTAAATTTTACAGAACACTTATTTAATTTCATTATGATGCATTAGATAAAACTTTCTTAAATATTAACAGAACTGATAATTTACAATTGATTATTTTTCTCTTGATATATTGATACTGGCTTCGGAATTGATAAATCGGGTTAAATCTGAATGAAGGTAAAGGTTTTGACTTTTCTTTTCATTCAGAGTTTAACAATATCTTAGCTAACCTGCCATCCGCATACCTTAGCTGCATATTATTATTATTAAGATAGATCTCTAGAGAGTCAGGGATTCATTGAGGGAGGCCACATATTACCTGCATTAGCTACCATACCTATCCTTGCATACAACCACACTACTTGCACACAAAACATTCACTGCAATCCATTCAAGTCATGCACCACTCTATGAGAGAAAAATCTAGCTCTCGTCCCCTTCTTGGCAGCATTCATTTTCAACTTTCAAGAATGCTTTTACATCCTTTCCTCATGCTCCATAAAATGAAAAATCAAGATGCTGAAATCCTGTGTGAATCCCTTTCAGAAGTTTGTAAATCCCAATCATATCACACTCTTTCTCCTGATTACTAGTGTCTACAGGCTGAAATTTTTAATCTGTCTTCATATTCAATATTCTGTGAACCTGATATCATTTTTAACACACTCTTTTGCACTCTCTCCACTGTATCAGAATCACCACGGAAACCAGGAGACCAAATCTGTGCACAATTGTCCATCAAGATCTTATCAAGATCTTGTAAAAAGGTAAAATGACTTCCTTATCTTTACATGTCAGGGATTGTTTCAGCCTTGCAGTTATCCTCTAAGTTGTATTTGTAGCCTTTTCTATATGGCCCTTGAACTTCAACTTCCCATCTACTAAAACTCCCAATCCTTAGCCTGATCAGTTTTCTTCTAGCATAATCCTACCAATATAATATAACATTAGATATTTTTATGGAGGTGCTTATTGTTAAAAGAGATGTTGAAGAAATGTGTATGTTATAAACGCATTTCATTAGAAACAAAAAATAAATAAATAAATCGATAAAAGTCCTTTAAGCTTATAAATTTTTTCAAATAAGTTAGAGAAAGGTCTTGTTTGTGCAGTGAAATGTCTCTTCTGATCAAATGTTCAGTAAAGAAAATAGCAGCTGATACTCATCATATTATTTTTCAACAGTTTATCAAGTCACACTTCCATTTCGATAACTTCTCCATTTTCTTTCTTGATTTCAGATACGTCTTTTAGCAGCTGAAATTATTGAGAAGTATTTTCCATCACTTTCTGAAAAAGAAGGTAGTGAATTAATCAACATTGAAGAATTACTGAAGTATGCTTTAGAACTGTGTAATAGTCCTTTTGCACATCATACTGGTGCTGGATCACTTCTTTGTAGAATAGTTTTTAAAAAGTAAGCTATTTCCTCTTTTCTTACTATATACTTCTTTTTTTTTCATTTTATTTATTTATTTATTTATTATAAATAAATAAATAGCAAAAACCAATGGTTGCTTAAATTTATTTTTCTTAGCAGCATTCTGATATATCTTTAATCTGAATAAGAAAACATTTCAAGATATTTAGAATGATTTTTGAGTTATGCTTCATTAAAAGTGAACCACTTTTTTCTTTTATATTATTTAAAGATGACAGACAGCAGTAAGTTTTCTTTGTATGGAAATATATTGCACATCATAATCATGAAATTCCTGAACACATATCCACAAGGGATATATAGAATATAATGATAGTACATAACATTGTTACATCATTACTAACTTTTTATCAACAATTTTCTTCCAAATTATTCTGCTTCTTCTAAGGCACTTCTTACTATATCAGTCCACCTAGATTGTGATCTTGTTGGTATTTTTCCTGCCATCCTATCAAAGAACACTTGTTTTGCTCAACTTCCCTCTCCTATTCTGTTTAAGTGACTACCTGAATGCTAAAAAAAAAGTCAAGTTCTTTCCTACTATCCTCATTCTTAATATAATACTACTATTAATGCCATCTGTTAACCCCCCCCCATTCACAGTCTTTTTCAGAACTCTCATATCTGTAGTTTCCAGTCTTTGATCAAGTGTTTTATTTCTAATCCGGTTCTCAGATCCATAAGTTAAAATTGGTTTGAACACCATTTTGTATACAGCTAATTTAGTGTTTTGACTAATTTCTTACTTATCCCATATAAATTTATTCAGCTGACTTCCTACCAATACCAATTTGACTAATTCTGCTGTCTATTTCCAAATTTAATTTGCCATCTTTGCTAAAAATTATGCCTAAATAGCTGAAAGTGTTACTTGTTCTATAGGTTCTCCCAGGATACAGTTGATGTTTTCATTGTTTCTGTCTTTTTATTGTTGATTTTCATACCAAATTTCTAACATTTATAACCATAATAAAATATAAATTTAATCCTGCAGAGTTATACTGGGTTTAATTAGAAGTATAATACATCTGCATAAAGCTAAAGAGCTGAGATTAACATTTCTAATTTTGATACCAGGTTTAATACCTCATTCCTTCATAATGTGATCCTTACAGATGATGAACAACAGTGGAGATAATGTGAACACTTGTCATACACCTGATTTAATATCAAACCAACTTCTTGTATCTCTTCCTGGACATTAAATGAAGGTTGACCAGTAGCTGCACATGTTCCTACAGTTTTAGAAGAAATTGTAGGAGTGATGGTTTCCAGTTAACAGGAACATTATCCATGGTAATATCTACAGAAGAGACATAAAGCAGAAACAGAATGCCTTAGTTATCAATAAATACTGCTCACACATATTTTAGGTATGCCACCAAAAATCTGTGTGAGAAGTATTTATTATAAGGATAAGTATGGATTTGGGATTTATAGATTAATAGTTGTACAAGAAGTAGTGTCTTGGAAACTGAAGAAGCTGTGGCTGAGATGTAAGTCTGACCTCAAAAATAAGGGGAAGTAAAGTAAGTTGTGAGAGATGAGATAGAACAGTGTTTTGGAGTATTGAACTTCATAAGCTTATTTATCCTTCCCTGAACGATATTTAGGAGATCAGAGTTTAAGGTATTACTTTCAGAAGATCTTTATTATTATTATTATTACTATTATTATTATTATCTGTTACCTCAAGGGAGTCAAGGACTCATCGAGGGAGGCTATAACCATCCAAACCAGCAGTCATACTTTCCCATAAATTCATTCACACTAGATGCACTTACTACTATTCCACTTACTCACTGCTCTGTGAGGGGAAAAAACCTAGCTCTTACCCCTTTCTTGACTCGGAACAAACTTAACTTCTATGGATGCCCCCCCCGGTATTTCTCTTCCTCTTCCATATAATGAAAAATTTCATCAAATGCTATTCTATAATACCCATTCAAAATTTATAGACCTCTGTCATATCACCCCTCTTTCTCCAGTTAACCAGAGTCTGTAATCCATATACTCACAATCTGTCTTCATAACCTAAATTCCATAATCTGGATATAATTTTTGTAACTCTTCTTTGTGCCTTTTTCACAGTTTCTTTATCCCCTTCGAATCTGGGAGACCTCTCAAAGCCTCATAAAGAGACAAAATGACTTCCTTACATGTCAAGGTTTGCTTCAACAACATTGCAATTATCCTCTGAGTTGTATTTGCAACTTTTGCTATGTGACAACTTCAAATTCCTATCCACCAATATGCCAAGATCCCTTGCCTCCTCAATTTCTTGTAGCATAACCCTGCTAATATAATATGCCACTGAAAATCTAATCATGCCAAAGTGCATAACTTTACACTTACTAACATTAAACTGGTAGCCATTTTCATTTGCCCAAATTGGAGATGGAGAGCTGAAGAGCAGGTGCTCTTCCTCGATGAGTCTTTGGACTTCTTGGAGGTGTTACGTAAAACAAACCATAAGATCAGGGGATCTGTTAGACACCTGGAAGGCTGGGTGGAAAAAGCTTCTCTTTTGGTGAAGAAAGGAAGGTAGAAAGTTTCCTGACAGGACAAAAGGATATGGCAATATGAAGAGGTTTTAGAACTGTAGCAGTATATTCAGAAATTCTTTAATATATGGGAGTGTAATCTGTGTAATATCTTCAGAAGATCTAGAGACTGGTGGCCTAAAGCTGTTAGTCTTTCTTGATAAAGGATTCATTAAAGCCATTTTTAATAAAAGCAGATTTGAGATGTAATTCAATTCTTGCTGTAAGAGGTCTTCGGTGAAACTTCTATTATCAGCATGATGCAGTAAGGTCTTAACGGTTCCAACTTTTTGATTGGGATAAATTGCCAGCTTAGTTATTTCATCATCATTATCAAATTCCTGATATGTACCCTCATGGTTACACCATCAACAATTTTCCTCCAAATTAATCTGTTATCTGTCAATATTCTAATATTCTCAGATCGCATATTTCTGACATTTAAGGTGCTTTTTTATTGTATCATTCTGTCTACATCTTGGCCTTCCTCAGGTTCTTTTCCTGGCAAAGAACACTTGTTTTGCTAATCTTTCCTCTCCCATTCTGTTAAAGTGACCATACCACCTGAGATTAGATCTTCTAGAACATTCCTGAATACTAACAGTTTCAAGTTCTTTCCTAATATCACCATTTTTAATGTGATACTGCCATCTGTTCACTCCACTAATCTTTCTCAGAACTCTGATATCAGAGGTCTCCAGTTTTTGATAAAGTGTGTTTGTTTCCAATTCAGCTGTCAGATCCATAAGTTAAAATTGGTTTGTATGCCATCTCATATATAGCTAATTTTGTGTTTTGACTAATTTCTTACTTGTTCCATATAAATTTAATCAACTGACTTCCTACCATATCAGGTTTACTATTTCTGCTGTCTATTTCCATATTTAATTTACCATCTTCACTAAAAATTGTGCCTAAATAGCTGAAATGTTTTACTTTTTCTATAGGTTCACCATTCAGGATGCAGTTGATATTTTCATTGCTTCTGCCTATTTTCCTTATCTTTGTCTTGTTATTGCTGACCTTCATACCATATCTATTATGACAGTTATTCAATTTAGTCAGGGAATCTTGCAGACTTGTAGCTGATTTATTTAGAAGTATAACATCTTCATAAAGCAAAGAGCTGATATTAACATCTCCAATTTTGATATCAGGTTTAATACCACTTTCCTTCATAATGTGATCCATATAGATAACGAATAACAGTGGAGATAATGTTCATCCTTGTTGCACGCTGGATTTTACTTCAGACCATCTTCCTGTACCTCCTTCAAGTCTAACTGCTGACTTACAGCTTTAATAGAGACTATGTATTGCTTGATATAATGTCCCATTTACACCATATCACTGTAGCATTTTGAAGAGCTTTTCCTCTATTCACCTTATCATATGCCTTTTCTAGATCAGTGAAACTTAAATACAAATCCTTGTTATGTTCCCAGGATTTCTCAACTATTGGCCTTAAAGTGAAAATCTGATCTTGACAACTTGTGTTTGCTCTAATCCAGCTTGCTCTTCACCAAGCTTCCCTTCCATAATTTTTCTTGTTCATTTCTCAAGTATACTTGCATAAATCTTACTAGGAACACTCAGTAGGGAAATACCTCTGTAATTCTCACAACATTGAGTTTTATTTCCCTTTTTATAGATGGGCACTATGAGAGCTCTGCTCCAATCATCCAGAATTCGATCCTCTGACCAGGCCTTCTGAATTTTGCAATGCACCCGCTGTAAAACTTTTATACCTCCATGTTTCACCATTGCTGGCCAAATTTCATCTACTCCAGCTGCCTTTTCACATTTTAGGTTTTTGATGACTTTTTCTACTTCAAGTATGGATATATATATTCCTTGTTGGCAGTTTTCTACCATCATGCTGGCACTGCTTGTTTCATTTAGCAGTATTTCAAAGTAATTATTCCAGACATCTAGAATATTGTCATCTTCTCTTTTCATGTCACCTTTTTCAAGTTGCTCAAAATGTTCCATATAAAGGTTAGCAATTGGGGGGGGGGGGATAATGGCGAGAAGGCACAGCCATGAGCTCGCCATTATCCCCCCCCATTGCTAACTTTTATATGGAACATTTTGAGCAACTTGCTTTAGGTTCCTCTCCTTTAAAACCCAAAGTCTGGCTTAGATACGTTGATGATGTTTTCACGATCTGGTCTGATGGCCGCCAGACACTAGACACATTCCTTAGCCACCTAAACAAACAACACAAATGCATACAGTTCACAGTTGAGATTGAAAAACAGAACATACTTCCGTTTCTAGATACACTTCCCACAAGGTCTTCCTTCTGGCAATCTTTCCTTCACTGTTTACACTAGAAAACCGACACATGTTTTCACTAGAAAACCGACACATATTGGCCAATATGTACACATAATCTCCTACCACCAGCCAACACAAAAACTAGGTGTCATTAATACTCTAAAAAACAGGGCTCTGAAGATCTGCTCCAGTGAACAGGCTGAAAGACGAATTTAAAGTTATCAGCAATACTTTTCAAAAAAATGGGTACAGCCAAAATGCTATCAACAAAATTCTCTACAAGACCTCAATAATAAACAAAGACAAATCAGACTACAATAAAACTATAACCATTCCTTACATTAAAGGGACATCAGATAAAATAAACAGAATACTACAAAAATACAACCTCAAAGCCACTTTTAAACCTCCTGCAAAATTAAAAAGCTTACTCAACTCATCCAAAGACCCACTCCCTCCACTTCCCCACCCTGGAGTATACCATATTTATTGCACCTGTAACATACCATATATAGGAGAAACAGGATGCACAATTCCTATCAGACATAAAGAACATAAACGACACATTAAATATAATAATTATGGTGAAGCTGGCCTTTCTGATCATGCCCTGTGAACACCTTACACAGAATTGACTGGAAAAGCTAGTTGTCTACATCACACCAAAACATGGTATGAACGCAAATTTAAGGAAGCCTGTGAGATTATTACCAACCACCCCAATCTGAACAATAATGATGGTCTAAAAATCCAAAACATATGGAAGGCATATATTCAACCCACAGAACCTTTCTCTCTAAGAGCAACTACTGTATAAACAGGACTGTAGAAAATCCAGGATCCTAAATCAAAAATAACAATTGTAATGCTAAAAATAGGACATCATTGTTACTGAAAGAAAACTATCTGTAAGAAAGAATGTTTACTCATGTTATCATATATAGAATTTAGCTTCATGTAGTTTATAATTAATTAATTTTTTTTTTTTTTTTCACTAGAGGTCATGCCAGTAGAATAACTTGTGATCAATTCATTGTTTCTTTAGCTTACTGTATGTAATGTAACCTAGCTTGTCCTGTATATTTGTATATGCTCCAGATGATGATCTTAATGTGAAGATCGAAACCTCGGGATATTAAAAGAGTTATTTATAATACGGTTGTAAAGTCCATAATTTCTAAAATTAATGATTTATACTCTCTTAGCAAAAAACCTGCTGCTCCCATATACAGCATTCCTTGGATGACCTTTTTGTTCTCTCTTCTCCCATCTCTCACCATTTTCTTAAATTCCTGTTTAACATTAATCTGATAAAAAATCCTTTGTCAGCTTATATGTCTCTATCGTCCCTATTCACTTGACTCTGCAAATTGCATATTCTTAACCTTCATACTCAACATTCCAGAGACCAAGACCACCTTAGTCAAATTGTCACTGGACCTTCATCCTTTTGAAAACCAAGTGATGATATATGTGTACAGTAGTCCATATGTGACATAATCAAGTTCTTGCACAATGGAACCATAATCTCCTTACTTCTACAAGTTATTGTTCTCTGCATCATTGTTAGAATTCATCGTGCTGTCTGCATATTTTAGGTCCCTATCCACTGTTATCCTTGGATTTCTTATTTCCTCCACCTCCTCCAGTATATTCCTACCAATTATATATTCTGCATCCCATCTTTGTTTTCTGAATTTTGTGATGCATTTTATTTATTTATTTATTTTATTATTATTTTTATTTATTTATTTATTTTATTATTATTTTTATTTATTTATTTATTTATTAAGATTGAGTAAGTCTGTGTCATATTATAATACCAGTAGATGAAGTACAGTCAACAGATATCAATTAAAAACATTTTTTTTATTAAAAGCAGAGTGAATGAAACCTACAAATACGTAATTGCTGCATATTGCACTTTTTTTAGGTAGAAAATGAAATAATGAATAAATTGCACTGTCATTTGATCTTATTTCTCGTATTTTTCTGCATTCTAGCTTATAAATTTATACATAATCGAAATAAGTGCTTGTAATCCAAATTTTGTTAACTTTCATGGAAACTTATTCTTCAGTAATAAGCTACTGAGATTATAAGAATTAAGATTTTCATGCAGTTTGGGAGAAAAGGAAGTGCACAGACTGAGTAGAAAATACCATCAAAAAAGAATATGATTTAAGATCAGTTTTATGAGAAAGATAGATACATTGATTGAATTGACACATGATTGTTGAAACAGCAGACCAAACATTTTTTGGAGATAAACTAGAAAAGGAGTGAAGAAAGCAATATATATGAGTTGGTCTCATGATTAAGAAACTGCATTTATTTTAGCTCACTGCTTTCTTGCTGATAGAACCAAAACCTTTTTTTTAAAAAAATGATTATCTGTTCAGAAAGTATTTATCTCTGAAATTGAGGACTAAATTTTGTAGGAGAGAATAGAAAACTAATTGACTTTCCATTTTTTTTTTTAATTTACCAGATCCTTATAAATTACTTCTTTAACAAATAAAAGTCTCTCCAGTGTGTTTGTATAAGTAAATAAAAATTTTAAATGAAATACTGAATTCATTAGGTAATTTTTCCATTATAATTTTAGTGTCATTAATTTATTTGCTTTTCTAGATGTGTTCTTGAAGAAAATGTTGTCTTCTGTGTAAAGAAACAGACTCAAATACTTAATGAAGGTGGCACTCTTCCAGTTCTGAGTTTCTTGAAAGAACTTCTTTCAGTTGCATCATCCAACTTGCATGCTGCACAAATGGACATTTTAACAGCAGCATCTACCACACCTCTGCATGGTATGTGTATTCTTGCTATTGTGTTTGTTGGGGAAGGATGAGAAAAAATAAAACAAATACTTCTAGTATTCTAGTACATGTCCTTCCATTTTATTATTATTATTATTATTATTATCTGTCCTCCATGCAGTCAAAGGACTCATCATGGAGGGGGGGGGGTATACTCTCTCTCTCTCATGCCAAAAGATCATCGAATCATGCCTTGAACCATTCGCAGTTTCTGCACTTTCAGGCAGTGCATTCCACTCATCAATCACTCTCCACACAAAGAACTCGATTCTCACTCCCCTGATCATACCTTTCTAAAAAAATTATCTTCATTTATATGGGATTTTCAACTGAAAATGAATCAGTTGATCCATATGGAATTGGCAGGGATTTTTCTCCCAAAAACTTCATTTTCATCCTTCATTCTGGCCAGAAAACACATAATTAATAGACATAATATACTTACTAGCTTCATATCCTTAGTTGACTCATCTGTAATTATAATCAAAACAAACCAGTTATCTGCACTTTATTGATATTATAGGAAACCTTCAGGGAATCAAGACTTGAAGAGGAAGGCTATACATCACCCACACTACATGTATTTCAACAGTCAAACTGTTCCACTCACTCACTATTCTATGAGAGAAAATTTCTAACTCTTACCTCTTTCTTAACTTTGCACAAACTTAATTTCTGTGGATGTCCCTGTGTTCTCTCCTCACCTTCCATTTAATGAAAAATTTCATCAGATGATATTGTATAACACCTATTCAGACAGTATACGCCTTTATCATATCATTACTCTTTTCCTTGTTTACAAGGGCCTGCAGTCCACTTACTCTCAATTCGTCCTCATAATCAAACCCAGGAGACTAAATATGTGCTTGGTAGTCTAGATGTGGTGTCTTATCAGAGCCTTGTAAAGATGCAAAACAGCTTCTTTATCCATACATGTCAATATTCATTTCCACATTACAATTATCCTCTTCATCGTATTTGCGGTTTTTGCTATGTGACCTTTGAACTTCAACTTCTTATCTGCCATAACTCCAAGATCCCTATTCTTATCTGTTTCTCCAAGCATAATCCCACCAATATAATCTTTGGAAATCTCATCACACCAAATTTCATAACTTTGCACTTAGTAAATTAAATTGATAGCCATTATCATTTTCTAAATTAAATTGATAGCCCACATTTCTAGCTTTTTCAAACGAATCCTTTTTCAAATAAGTGCTGAATATTATTAGTATCCTTGATTGCCTTGCTTGTCTTTGTTATCAGCAAACAATTGAAGATCTCCTGTCAGATTCTTCCCAATATCATTAATGTATAGATTGAACAAGAATGATTCATGGACTGATACCTGTGGTGCACCACTGGTCACCTTAGCCATACCAATTTTTGATACCTGTCCATCAGTGAGGAATTTATATTTCTGTCTCATATTCTCCAGTTTATGCAGCAGCCTTTCATATGATATTCTGTCAAATGCCTTTGCAAAGTCCAGTCCATTTCCTTTATCTAACATACAACCTCCCTTTAGTAAACCCATGCTGTTCTTTGCAGTGTATAGTTGTCTCTAAACCCATTTCTGTATTCAAGTTCCTATTGACTTCTCTAAAATTTTACCACAACCCCTAGAGATACTGATGGGTTGGTACTTCCACATCAATTTTCTGCACCACAATTGTACAACGGAACTATTTTACATTCTTTCCATTTCTGTGATATCTTTTCTTAGCTGAGACTCAAGTTATACAAATGTGTTACGGGCACCAATTCATCTGAACAATCCTTTAGCATACATGCTGACATTCCATCTGTGCCTTTTGCTGAATTCTTACCCAGATTATGTAATAGCTGTTCAATCTCATTCTAGTACACCTCTTTCTCTTCATCCAATGTAGTAGTTGTAGGAGCATATTATATGCACCATATTATATACATCTGGTTGATATATCTTAGCAAAAGTGAGCAATTAATTGAACAATCTCATCAGCTTCTGACCCAGGATATCAGCTGCATTCAGTAATGTTGTTCTTCCACATTCATTCTTTCTTTTATTTGCAACATAATAATAAAAATTTTTTGAATTGCCTTTAGCCTGTCCAGCCTCTTCTCATAATCTGATTTAGCTTTCCACACAGTACTCATAATTTTCTGTCCTGCACTTTATATATTTCATAATTTCTCTCACTCTTATTTTCATGATATTCTTTCCACATCTACTACTTATAGGTCTCTTGCTTAATAAGATGTATCCCTAATAGAATGTATCCCTAGAGTTCTTTGAACTCTAGGGATACATTCAAATACTTCCTCATTTTAGCACTTTTTCAAAGATTCTGATATTGCTGATATCATGGGACCAATAATTAGCTATTTCCCAGGAAAGTATGGCATGATTGTTACCAGCTGGTGGTAAAATGGTTAAGTTCTTAACTGAACATCCTTTCTGATGCCTATGATACCAGAGACCTCCCTGTAGGTCTCTGGTAATAATCTTATTACTAGAAACTTCTATGTACCACCCACACTAGCTTTCATACCATTTCTTGAATTTATTCACATTTATTTAGCTCATCACCTCCAAAGGCCAGCTTCACTTTTTTTTTTTTTTGAGCCCATACACAGGAGGTTGGTTGGTCAACCTATAGTACATTAGTACTGTGTATGGCTGGTGGGTTGGGAAAGGAGGAATTTGTTTACATTTGATTTGAATGACTTTAAATTGTATTCCTTGGGAAACACATCAGGTGGGAGACTGTTCCACAGTGCAGCAGTTGCAGGGATGAAGGAAGAGGAAAAGAAACTTGTTCTGTTTGTTTCTAGGTGAACTTGAAGGGATGTTGTGCAGCAGCAGCTGTACGTGTTCGAATTGGTTTAGTACTGAGCGGAGGAATTATTGATGATATTTCCATTGAGCATTTCCCATGGAAATATTTGTAGAATATACATACTGCAGAGACCATATGCCTGTGTGAAAGAGGGGGAGAAGGGAGTTGGTAAGGGATGGATCACTACTTTCACTGTGTATTTGGAGGGATCATTGGTGAGGAAGAGATCTAGGGTGTTTGGGGAGTGGTTTGAGTTATCTGGTATTCTGGTTGGCATTGGACAAGTTGTGTAAGGTCGTTAGTGATGGCAAATGTTTCGGCTTCTCTGCCTGCAAGATCTGTACAGCTGGAGGAGAAAATCCAGCTAGTGTTGTGGACGTTAAAATCTCCTAGGAGGATGATTTCGCTGTTGGGAAAGTGGGATTGGAGAAAGTCGATTTTTAGGGAAAGGAAATTAAAGAGCTCAGGGTGGTTGGTTGTGTTGGGGGAGTGATAGAGACAGCAAATGAATTGGACTGAGTGGGGAAGGGATATTTTCAACCAGAGGAGGTCAAAGTTGGGTGATTCTAAGTTGGGTGCTCTCTGGCAAGGTATGTCAGAGCGGATGTATGTGCAGACACCACCCTTGGAACGAAAGTTGTTGAAGAGTGAGTAGTTCGGAAGGTTGAGATAAGTGGTGTTGTGGGGAGGTGAGATTTGTGTTTCTGCCAGGAAGAGTAGGTGGGGTTTGATAGACTGTAGGTGGTAGTGAACACTATTCAGGTTGGAATTTAGGCCATGGATGTCGGTGAAGTGGATGTGAAGGATTTCTTGAGGATGAGGAAGTGCTGGAGAGGATCCATGGGCAAGTGACCAAGATGGTTAGTAGTCTGTGGAATGTTCCCTATGAGGATAGATTTAGGATTTGTGGATTGCAAAAGTTGCCTGATAGGTGAACGGAGGGGGGTGATAGAAACTTTTGCATTACTTAAAGGCTTTTATAGAATTGATGCAGTGGAAATGTTTTCACAGTTAGCTAGATGGGCAAGAACATGAGGTCATCCCTGGAAGTTGAGCAAGATGTGGTTAGCAAGGGCGTGAAGACTAGATTTGTTGGTTGTAGAGTGGTGAATGAATGGAATAGGTTGCCTGAGTCAGTTGTAAGTGCTTTGTCTGTTAATAGTTTCAAGGAGAGATATGATAGATATTGTGTTAATAATTTGGGTCCTTCCCCATGATGAGCCTTAAGACTCTGTGGAGGTGCCCATTCAATAAGAATAAGACCATCTTGTGTCTGACTTCTTTGAATTTTGTTTAAAGAGATCAGACAGTAAAAAGATATTTAACTTGCAGATACGGATATTATGTCCAATATTCCTTATCAGCTGCTTCGAAGAAGAACCGTTGTGAAGGTTTTGAGTTTCCATGTGTAAATATAGTCAGGAGATTGCACAGTGGTCTGACCACCAGTTGCTCTAGCTCTTTAGCGTGACCCAGGGTGCACCATGAGGAGGCGAGCTAATATTGACTAATATTGAATAGGATCAGTGAGAAAATTTTGGAATGTGTTTCAGTAGAACAAGCAGGATTCAGAAGAGTTGCAGCTGCACAGATCAAGTTTTCAGCTTAACAACTTACAGGATTTCAAAGATGCCTGAAGACTACTGCAGTCTTTATTGAGTTAACAGTGGCTTACGATACTGTTTGGAGGGAGGGACTCATATATGAATTTCTTAAAGTCATCCCCATGTAAAACATTGGGTTATCTCCTAAACAAATTATTATGTGATCGATATTTCAGGGTAGTCACTGGAGGAAACATCAGTAAACAGAGAGTGCTTAAGAATGGATTACCTCAGGGCTCAGTGCTCGCACCATTGTCTTTTAGCCTTTACATTGCAGATATTCCTGAAACAGCCAGCAGGAAGTTTGCTTAATGCAGATGATTTAGCTTTGGCGATCAGCGACAAGTCTATGAAAAGAACTGAAGAAATATTGACAAATGATCTGTCGGCTTTATGGCAGTTCTATAAAAAATGAAGATTAACACCAAATTCTGGTAACCGAATGTTCTTGCTTTCACCTCAATAACAGACTTGTAAATCAAAAACCAGAGATATCTGATGGAACATTAATTTCATTTAATCCGACACCTAAATATCTGGGAATAACTCTGGATAGAACTCTGTCATATAAATAGCCAATGATTAATATCGCTGCTTAAAGTTCACAGCAGAAATAACATAGTTCAAAAGCTTTGTGGTACTATATGAGGCTCAAGTGCCACAACTCTGCAGTGCACCGCCATGGGTCTAGTTTACAGTGCAGCAGAGTATGGTGCTCTTGTGTGGCTCAGTAGTTACCATGTCAACAAACTAGATGCTCAACTTAACTCCACTCTGCATTTAATAACGGGTTGCATTAGGAGTACACCTTTCCAATGGCTCTTCACTTTGAGCCATATCGCTCCTCCCGAACTGTGACGACAGGAAGCCTTCATGATTATAAAAGAATCTTAAATAACCAAAACCTCCCAATACATGAATTTATTCGAGATGCTTTATCTAATAGCTAAAATCCAGAAGACCTGCCATAAAAACTGCCTGTAATCTTTTTAGCCAGAATGACAGTATGGTGAGTAGGTAGGATGTAATGTGATCCCAAGCAGTATCACCTGAAATTCGTAATTACATAAACATCTTCCAAAAACCATCTTGATTTGACCTGCCCAGTAATATATGGATGACAGCTAACAGGATTCATACAGGCCATGGTGTATGTGGAGACTTACTTTCAAAGTGGGGTAAGATACCAAATCCCCACTGTCTCTGTGGAGCCGAGATCCAAACCATTCACCATGTAGTACAGGAATGTGAGCTGACGGCATATCCAGATGACTTTAAGGATATCTTTGACCTATCCCCAGAGGCGATCAATTGGATTAAAAACCTAAATGTTAAAATATGATTAATCTTCTGTTTGATGCTTGTCATAAATTTCATGTTTGTATCTGCCTGAATGTAGATGTTTTACTTTTTATTTATATTATCATATATGCGTATCTTATCTATATTCATATGTATTTTATCTTATTGTCTTTTAACTATGTGTACATGCCATATGATAAATAATTAATAAATAAATAGTGAAAAGACATTAATTCCTTTTCAGTTATAATTTGAATTGTTTCTAAAGCAATACAATTGAGTGCTGTATGTTTTACCGCAGTTGCAATTTTTACTATCAGAAGATTTTGGTTAGAATTCCAGGAAGATATTAGTAATCATTAAATTAATTATTGATTTACTTCTAGTTGTTTATATTGAGGACACTGTTTATGAACAAAAATTGCCTTGTATGGTCATGCTTTCTTGCTTCTTTGTAGTTATGTTTTCAAACAACTTTATATTCTATGTATTTTGCCAGTTAGGTTGGCTGAGTGGATAATGCATCCACTCTTCAGTGTAAACTCTGTAGTGGCTGTAGGTAATAATTTTTATTAATATCTGTTTATGAATGTTTATAAATGTTTGTGAATATTTATGAATATCTGTAGATGTGAGACAATCTCCTTACTTATCATAGGCCTGAAGTAGCTTGGAAAAGATCAGTTTGGTATCTGGGGCAGAGTTTCCATGTTACATAATCCTTAGTCCACTCACATTGTTAACGTACTATGGGTCATCCGAAAATACTGTGTACCATCCACAAAAAATGGCACGCTTAAAAAAATTATGTATTTGTGTACATAGATTTTTTTTTTTTAATAAATTATTTAAATGACTTTATATGACACTTTAAAGCAGTGGTCGCCAAAGTGGTCGATATTGACTCCCAGGGGTCGATATAACATTGTTAGGGGTCGATAGAAAAATATAAGACATCATTGTACGGGTAATATTTAATTCGGTTAACTTGGATTACCTCCATCCTGAACGACAACGCAATTAAGAGTGAATCGTGGGAACAGTGACATGAATAAAACCTGTAGGATGGAGCAAGGTCATGAAAATAGTTACGGAGGCCAATCATGTAGGCCAAAATGACGGATTTACCAATAAACAGATGTCGGTGGTTCCCGCTCGGTGGCGTGCCGGGAGAGAGATTGCAACATGTGTGTGTGGTTGCTTATTTACTTATACTTACACGTATTCGATCCCAGTTCTCATTTTTGCGCATCAACATACAAGTGAGCATTAATGTTCTAAAATTTATGAACATACATATTGTAATTCAATTGTTATTCATTCACGAACTAAACTTCTCTGTGTTGAAGAGTTGAGCAGGGCTGGTAGTTTTGTACATCCTATATATACCTATAGGAAGATTGTATTATTGTTATTTTGTTATCTAAATTAAATTTTATATTTTATATATTATTTATCTCTCTTATCAAATATGTAATGTTAAGAAGGACGTCGAAAAGAAAAACGTATCCCTTTGACATTAAGCCAATATAATAATATATACTATATTACACATACAAGAAATGCTGTATCTATAAAATAAACAATCTAAAAACTCACATAAGTGTCTTTTTTCTGCTTGTCCTATTATAATTACTTAATAGTAAAATAGAGGGGGTCGATAAAAAGTCAAGAAACTCTTGAAGGAGTCGACGGTCAAAGAAGTTCGGTGACCCCTGTTTTAAAGCATGTTGAACTATATACAATATATATATATATATATATATATATATATATATATAATTTTTTTTTGACAAATATCAGTTTTATTTTTGTACCTCCAAATAATATGTTTAAAATTGTCTATTATATAAAGTAAAGAATTTTTTTTCTCTCTTTTACAGGTAACATCCTTGCTCTTCATTGTTGTCTTACTTCTTATCCAGAATCCATTTTCTATTTGTCTTGTAAAAATCCTGTTGCTATGTCTGATTGTCTGCATGAAATTTGTGACTTCTGCATTAATGTTGTGAAATATATGCTTTCTGTTTTAGCAGCTAAAGCAGGGAACATTGCTGGTAAATCATTTAAATTCATTTAATGACTTAAATTTAATTACTTTCAATTAATTTTAGAAAGAGACAGGATGTCGAAATTTCATTTTTACAATTGATGAGTCTAAGTCTTTATCTTTATAGGAAAAAATATTAAGCAAGTAGAAAAATGATCTAAAAATACATCATTTTATCAAATTTTGCCACTGTATAAAATAACAATGGTTATACTCAGTAAAATACATCATTTTTGTACTCCGCATCATCAAAAATACATCTATAACTAATGTATGTTAAGTTGATCAAACAAATGGAAGTTACCTAGGACTGTAGGATAGATGAATAAGACTTTCCTATCTCCTGGTCTCATGCAATAGTAGAACTCCATTATAGATGGCATGGATCATTTTCTGCAAATTAAGCTTAAGTTCTTTCAGAATGTATAGTAAATAGTAATGTGCAGCATTAATTATCTCTCCGTTTTCTGAAAATGCACAAGACTAATCTTATAATGGTTACAAAATACAGCACTAATTTTCTCTGCTGATAGTGCAGCCGTACACTTCTTTCTTCAGAGTGAACTAGGATTCTTGCATCGTTGATGCATACAGATATCAGATATAATACTTTTCAATGTTTCTCGCTCTCTCTTGACTTGCACTGACAGAGATTTTCCAATGCTTATCCTGTGCATTGCATTTTTGTTCTGATTTCAGTTCCCTAGCAACCCATTATATGCATCCTTTTTGAAATTTGATATGGCAATGTGTTATTCTGCAGCTAAACAATAGAAACATCTGCAACATCACTAATCTTTAACCATCTTTCTACTTAAATGATGGATTGATCTGAGTTATACACATACTGACTTGTAGGAAACAAAAAAAATAAAGTTTGCTATAGAATAAGTTTTGCTTAGAGATTTTTTTTTTTAAATAGCATTGCTTCTATATGGCAAAGTTTGTTTATAGTGAGCATGCATTCTAATGATGATTCTCTCTCTAAAGAGAGAGTTTAATATAAATGCTTTATAAGTCACATTAACTATAAATGATTAACCAGGTTTGACTTGTTGACTTTTTATTCATTAAAACAGAATGTTACTCTGACATGTTTGGATATTTTTATGGCTGATAGCATCTTCAGAAAGATATGAAGATACAAAAAACCCAGATGTTTCCAACAGCCATTATTTCTGTAAATTGAAAAATACTGGATTGACAGTTTTAATCATGTGTATCTTTAGACACATCATGTGCAGCCTATACATTTCTGTGTAAATTCTGTATATAGTTGATGGCATAGGAGAGATTGTGAATGTTACATACACTAATTAATGACTTCCAGATGTCATGAAGTATAAATCTTTAGTTAGTGTGCCATGTGAATGAATGATTTGGAAGACTCTTTGAACAATCTAATGAAAGTATTCTGTTCTAAGTAAGGCCTGGAGGAAGCTTGATAGTCTATTATTGATATTATGCGAGGATATGTTATGAATCTAGTTCTTGCTTCACTCTGATTTTCAACATTGCCTATGTGTTCTTTTTTTGATGAATTTTGAAACTTCTCTCAGTTTGACCCATGTATTCTTTTCTGCTAGAACAACGAATATATACCCCAGGATGCTTGTAGAATGGAATGCTGTGTTTAGGCTGTGAAATGTTCAGTTAAGAAGTGATATATGTGAAAATACAAAACTAAA
The DNA here is from genome assembly GCF_054136105.1 of Typopeltis vanoorti. NCBI lineage: Eukaryota > Metazoa > Arthropoda > Arachnida > Uropygi > Thelyphonidae > Typopeltis > Typopeltis vanoorti. The sequence continues at coordinate 18,840,549 of NC_143558.1, forward strand.
ACTGATGATTATGAAAATCTCACAAAGCAGCTTGGAGCAGTGACATGGTTGAGAAGCTGCAAAGGATGGATATTAGTATTATAAGGGGAAGTGGTTAAGGAGTATTTAAAGAAAGCACTGTCAAATTTCATATGTTAAGTGAAGAGGATAAATCAAGTAGAATTCAAACAATTTATAATTGGTATTTATGGTAGTGTTTTTATCAAAAATTCCACCCATAATCCCAATACAATGAAGTACATCCATGTATCATATTTGCAACCTTGCAATAAACTGGTACTTACTTTCTGTAATGACTAGCCATTTGTTTATTGTTCTGTCTCTTAGCATGGCTGATTTGTATTCTGAATTTAGAATGTCTGTCACATTTTCTGATGACAAATATGATTATTTGGTGTTTGTTTACAAATTTTGTTTGTGGATACAGTGCTGTAGCTGATATTATCAATATTTTCTACATTAAATAATTCCAAGTTGAGTAAGTTTATCTGAGTTTTCCAAAAATTTTGAGAGAGTTTCCTAATATCTCCCTTTGCAATCTAACAAGATGGTTGAATGAGAAATTGTGTACAGTAGAGAGTTCTCATATAAGTGTGCTTGTGAATGATTTCTATGCATCTTGGTGTTTTGCTAACAGAAATATGTTGTAGAGTGGTACTTGGAGAACTCTGTTTGTGGTATATACAGGATGTTTAACATTTCAAAACTGAGGATTATGCTCAATGGCTGGAATTTTATAAAGAGACAGTCATTTACATGTGACCCTGTCAACACTTACAGTTCACATCTATGGTCGAAAATTAATTCTAGTGCCACTGTGGAAGGCAATTTTCAACATGATTTCAGTATCAATATGTGATGCTGTACCATCTGTGACCAATTTATTGGTCCATTTATTTTCGAAGGTCATCTTACAGATGACATTTATCTATTACTTTTGCAAAACAAATTGCAAAATAAAATATAATTAGATAATGTGACTTTGGGTACATGCATTTCATATACTTCCAAAATGATGAAGCTTCTCTACATTTTTGCTCTGCACATGATACATCTCAGTGATCAGTTTCTTGGTTAGTAGAGCAGTCACTGGTCCTCAGACCATCCAGATCTTAGTACCTGAACCCATTGGAATTTTGTTTTGGAGTTTGTCATCAAGCACCAGACAGAAGAAAGCAGATTTACATTGCTCAGTCATCACGATTTGTCTGACCCAGCCTACTTGCAAAACACAAATGAACTGCATAATATTTGGTGAAGGATGTTTTCGAGAACTTATTTTCACCGTGAATTGTAAATCCTTGAAGATTTTTTTTCAAGTAGTTCAAAAAATAAGAATATGTAGATAAATATGTGTCTATATATTCATATTTTTAGTCCTTGAAAACTATATAAATTTTATTTTTAATTCAAAGATCCATACTTTCATAAATGTTCAAGATTCATATGAAGTTAAGTACTCAAAAATACCTCTATTATGAAGTCTAGATATTATGCATGTTTCAGAATTTTTATAAATCCAATATAGAAATTGGAATCTTGTCAAAGTAACTTATTTTCAAAAATTGATGCCATCTAAATTATTTGTATTCTTAAAATCAGATTTTGTTTTTCTTGTGAAATACTACAAGGTGACCTATAAGTCATGAAGGAGTTTAAACATTTAAAACCCTTTATATTTTTTGTTATAATGTGAAACACAGAGCCTGGAGATTTTTTTATTAGTTATAAAAAACCACATCATGTAAATAGCTTCCATTTTTGGCTTCACAAAGATGGGCCCTTTCTGCAGCATGTTCCATGACAGCTGTTAATATTTCTGGCTGCAGTGCCCTAATTTCTGCACAAATGTTCTCCTTCAGCTGTTGTAATGTCTGGGGGATTGTTCCTTCAGGTAATCCCATAGAAAGTAGTTGAGAGTGATCAGATCTGAACGTGATGGCCAATTAATTGCAGATCTTCATAAAAATATAAAATTGCACAATTTTGATTCGTTGTTGGGTTGTGAACTTTTACATAATTAATTTACTAAATGTTCCTTAGAATACTTGAAAAAAAAATAAAATGAAAAAATTAATCATCAAAAAAAGTTATTCACATTTTAAACCCCTTCATGACTTATGAGACCCTGTATATTGTCTTCATTTTCTATAATTTGCATAAATTGTGTGTTAATTCAGTAATGAATATATTTTTAAAATTAATGTTTAGCCCCATCATTTAAAGAAATGGGACAAGCTATTGAAGAAATTATCCATTTGTCAGGAAAACATCTAGATGATCAAGATCCTTATGTTTTATCATCAGAGTTTCAACTACTTCTTTCTTGCTGCTGGTTGTGCATTAAAGTAAGCTAAGTTATTTTGTTTGTTTTGCATAAATATTTACTGACAGAGTAGGGCAGGGATTGGCATCCTTTTTTGAGGGAACAGATATGTTTATCTAATTTAAAAAAAATTAATAATCAAAAGAGCTGTACCTCAGCTCCAGCTGGGAGAAAGAAAGAGCGGTTAAGAAATGTGATAGAGAGGAAAGGTCATCATCAAATTCCTGCCATGTACCCTCAAGGGATATACAGGATATGACAGTACTACATGGAAAAAATTACATCATTACTAACTTCCTATCTACAATTTTATTCCAAATCAGTCTGTTACTTCTCAAGACTCCAACATTATCAGATCTTATATTTCTGTCGTCTAAGGCACTTTGTACCATATCAATCCACCTATATCTTGGTCTTCCTCTGGGTCGTTTTGCTGCCAACCTGGCAGAGAACACTTGTTTCGCTAATCTTTCCTCGCCCATTCTGTGTAAGTGACCATACCACCTGAGATTAGCTCTGCTAATGCATTCCTGGATGCTGACAATGTCAAGTTCTTTCCTAATATCCTCGTTTTTAATATGATATTGCCATTGATGCCATCTGTTCACACCTCTAATCTTTCTCAGGACTCTCATATCTGTGGTCTCTAGTCTTCGGTCAAGTGTTTTACTTCTGACCCAGCTCTCAAGTCGATAAGTTAAAACTGGTTTGAACACTGTCTTGTATACAGCTAATTTAGTGTTCCGACTAATTTCTCTCTTATTCCATATGAATTTATTCAGTTGACTTCCCACCATACCAGCTTTGCTGATTCTGTTGTCTATTTCTATATTTAATTTACCATCTTCACTAAAACTCATGCCTAAGTAGCTGAAATGTTTTACTTGTTCCACAGGTTCTCCATTCACAACACAGTTGACATTTTCAGTGATTCTGCCTATTTTCATTGTCTTTGTCTTTTTATTGCTGACTTTTACCATATCTATTACAACAGTTATTCAATTTAGTCAGAGAATCTTGCAGACTTGTAGCGGATTTATTTAGAAGAATATCATCCACATAAAACAAAGAGCTGACATTAACATCTCCAATTTTGATATCATGTTTAATAAAACTTTCCTTCATAATGTGATCCATATAGATAATGAATAACAGAGTGGATAATGTACATCCTTGTCTCACACTAGACTTAACACTAAACCATCTTCCTGTACTTCATTCAATTCTAACTGCCAACTTACAACCCAAATAAAGACTAAGTATTGCTTGATATAATGCCCCATTGACACCATATAACTGTAGCGTATTGAATAGCTTCTCTCATGGCACCTTGTCATATGCCTTTTCCAAATCGACAAAACTTAAATACAAATCTTTGTTATATTCCCATGCTTTTTCAACTGTTTGTTGTAAAGTGAAGATCTGATCCTGACAGCCTCTACTTGGGCTGAATCCAGCTTTTTCTTCACCAAGCTTTTCTTCCACAATTCTTCTCAACCGTTTCTCAAGTATACTTGCATAGATTTTGCCAGGAACACTCAGTAGGGAAATACCTCTGTAATTCTCACATTCCGTTTTATTTCCCTTTTTATATATGGGTACTATGAGAGCTCTACTCCAATCATCGGGAATTATAGGAAGAAATATTCTCATTGTCCAGTTCCCCATTCTCATATTTGCCCACATTACTCTACTTGAGACTGACTGCCATTCAAGAAGATTAGCCTCGTATTTTGTGTTGTATACTATGGCTACTCCTTCTTTGCCTTGATTGTCATTGCCTGAATATAACATTTTGTATTTATTGATCAGAAAGATCTCACCAGTTTTTGTCTTTTTTGTTTCAGTCACCCCTATTATGTCAATCTGGTACTTATCTAATTCCTCAGCTAGCTCCATTTCTTTGCCATTCAGGATTCTTATGTTGATAATACCGATCTTTAACTCTGATGATGTTGAGTTGGGGTGTGTTTTCAGATTTGTTCCAGTAGCTGACTTTTCATTGTTCGCCCTGGTTCCCTGGTGAAAACAGCAGGGGGCCTCGTTTAACTGGGCGTGCCCCAGCCGGCATGAAATTTTGTCATGTTGTACCATCATTTTTTATTTTGGTTTAACCAATAAGAATAGAATTTGGTCTGCTAAATCCCAAATTGCCAGCCCATCCTCATTCGTTCACTATCCAAGTAGATACCCAACAGGGTGCACCACGAGAAGGTGAGGATTGGACGTTAGTTCAGAAGCCCTGGTTGGTTCTCTGCATTCCTTTAAAGGCTATGTGGAGGTCTCCTCTCAGTTATACAGCTTTGACCCTTAAGCACTCCAAGAGAGGAAAGGTAAATTGAAAATATAAGCATGAATGAATGACTTTTGCTACTGAAATTCTTGAGCTAGTCTCCCCCACATCAGACAAGTATGTCGTAATTTTCATCTTCAAACATGCTGAGAAATCACATTGTTCAGACAGTTAATAACACCACATCACTTATTTTAAAAAGTTAAGTAATTTATAATGTGAATTTGCATATCTATCACAAACACTATCCACACACAGATATTATTTGTTCCTGGATATGACTGTCAACAATAATAATATTATTGTTGAAAGTCATATTGTAGTAATATATCCCCATATCTTTATGGGGATACAATAGTATACAAAGGATTTGAAAAAGGAAGTGATCATCACTTGGTTTAAAGTAGGATAAAAATGAATTGTAGTTGAGCACCTTTTACGAGTAAACTGTAAACTCAACTATACAAATATTATTCAAGAAAAAAATTTGAAAAGAAGAACCAAGCCTTGAAATGTCAGTAATAGCAAACTATGAAAAGAACATTGACTGATTCAGTTAGGGAAGCATGTAATGAAGTTATATGCAAGAACAGAAAAATAAGAATACCATGGTGCAGACAGTAAGTTAAAGAAGCAGTTCCTGGAAAAGAAGAAAAAATAACAAATGCTCTTCCTAGCAAATAAGTTGGCAGATGCCTTAAAAGAAGAAAAATATAAGACGATAGATATGTATAAAAGATATGTATGGAAAGACTTCAGTAAGAATGTAGGAAATAAACATCAGAAATGTGGCAAAATGTTCTGGAAGCTATTAAAAAAACTTAGAAATGGAAGAAAGAGTACTATAATAGGAATGAAAAGATGATAAGATGATATGAAAATTGAAGTTAAGGATATTCTATATATCTGGAGTAATTACTTAGAAAGACTATTAAACAAAACAAGCAGTTACAGAAGATAGAAACTGTTCAAATGCATGCAGTAGTAAATACGAAGACTTAAGGTAGAAAAAGATATCAGTGGAAAAAGAAGTGTGGAAAGACAGCTGGAATAAATGGTAGTCAATCAGATAAGCTCAAATATGGTGGTAAAAAAGTTCTGCAGTGGCTATATTGCATAATTTAGAAGGCCTAGTCAGAAGGTCAAATTCCAAATGAATGGAGTAGAACTCTCATAGTCCTGTCAGGTGTCTTCTCCCTCCAGGAGAAAGACTCCAGTCTTTGTCTTCCTCTCTTTCTCTTTCCCTCAACAGTTCCTTCGAGGTGTCCTTTGTAGGCGATTATGTCTCAGAATATGTCCAAAATATCTGACTTTTCTCTTTTTAATGTCTTTCATCAGGCTCCTGTTGATGCCTGCCATCTGTAGTACCTCTTCATTTGTCTTTTTTTCTTTCCATGATATTCTCATAATTCTTCACAGCATCCACATTTCAAAGGCCTCCAGTTTTTTCACACTCAGATTGGAGAGTGTCCATGTCTCTACTCCATATAATAATGTAGACCATATGTAGCATTTGGAGATTCTTAGTCTTGTTTTCAGATTTAATTCTCTAGATGTTAGTAGATTTTAATTAGAGCTCTCATGGTGCTCATCTATAAAAAACAAATAAAGCTGAATGTGAGAATTACAGAGAAATTTCTCTGCTGAGTGTTCCATGTAAGATTTATGCATATTTGAAAAGAGATCGATAAAAATTATGGAAGAAAAACTTGGAGAAGAAGTAGCTGGGTTACAGGCAAATAGATGCTGTCAATATCAGATTTTCACTTTACAACAAATAGTAAAAAATCATGGAACATAACAAGGATCTGTACTTAAACTTTGTAGATCTGGAAAATGCAAACAACGAGATGGCCAGAGAAAAGCCTTTCAAAGTGCAACAGTTATGTTGTGCAAATGAAACATTATATGGAGCAATATATAGTCTATAATTAAGTCGTAAGTCAGAACTTAGAATTGAAGGAAATACAGGATGATGGTGTGATGAAAAATTGGTTATAAAAAACATATCAAAGTGCAACAGTTATGTTGTGCAAATGAAACATTATATGGAGCGATATATAGTCTATAATTAATTCGTAAGTCAGAACTTAGAATTGAAGGAAATACAGGATGATGGTGTGATGAAAAATTGGTTATAAAAAACGATGTACAATATTTTCTTGATTCATTGGGGAAGGAGGTTGTAGTCATTGGCTGAAAAAGGTATTGCTTATGATGTTGGATTCAAAAGTGAGTTCATTCCTATTATTCAAAATTAGTTTTGTCCTGTTGACTTGAGCATTTATATTCCTAAATAATTCGAGTGTCTCTGTTCAGGATTCCTTAACTCAGTTGAATGACTAAATACATGTACATGCATAAATCTCTAGGCACATGAGTACTTATTAATGTATAGTAGCAAGCTCATTCTCAGATGAAAAGCCAAACGGCTATTTTTTCTGGTGAGGTTGATAAGTAAAGGGGGAACTGTCGGCGGATCCAAGCGTAAATGACCACTTGGTAGTGCCAACAGTTCGTCGGCATGAAACGTTTAGATTGTAGTTATCGATCTTAGAGTTTCGCTACTGGCTGAATAACAATAAGGGATTTTTATCCCCCTTTATTTATCAACCTCGCCAGAAAAAATAGCCATTTGGCTTTTCATCTTAGTTATAATATGTTATAATATAATATAGTGGCACACCTTTCTGGCATTCGTATAGCGAAGGTATGCAAGTTCTTTTCACTTAAACTTTGATATTATCTAGGTCTAGCTGCTCACTGATGAGACCTCAAAAAAGGTTGAAACCGGTCTGGGTGGTGACCTCTCCTCATAATGTAAAGCAGTACTACATCTCCTAGGAGCTGTGTGTTTTTACATTATGAGAAAATATCAAGGATAGTGAGGGAGCTTGCTCTACCTTTGCATCGAGTTGCCTTGGTGTGGCACTACCAAGTGGTCACTTACGCTTGGATCCGCCGACAGTTCGTCGGCATGAAACGTTTAGATCATAGTTATAGATCTTCGAGTTTCGCATACTGGCTGAATAACAATAAGAGATTTTTATCCCCCTTTACTTAAGCTCATTCTCATTCTAGTCTGACATGTACTAAAGTCCTAGTATAATTCTCATTAATCCCTTCAACTGTTCAGTAATTGAGCAATGATTACAGTTACATATGATTTGAATTGACACGAGTTTTTACAGTACAGTTTGACTTGGGTCTTCTACACTGGTCTATACCCTTTTCCGATATTTTACCTTCCTAGGATGAACTCTTCTATAATTTATCACTCCTAAGTTCTTTTGGCACTAAGATGGGCTTTCACAATCTTTACATTACATTCTTCAATCAAGGACATACATACGATCATCTATTCTATGGCTGTGAAATTCACCACGTGGGCACTGACTTCTTTATAGAATTTTCTTTCTCTCATTACGATCACTGGACAATGAAACGCACTGACATTATCTTCTTTCTTTTTAACTAAATGGCGGCATCCCTCATTTCTTACAGTAGGAACACGGAATCGAAATCCCGCACACTTTGTTTCCTTATTGTGTAGGACAGAGAAAACTCCTAACCCATCACTCAGGAAAACCACGAGACCTATACGAACACTCGTGAAGAAAACTCTGAGGGAAAAAAAAGCCTTCTTTGGGGGGTTCCTAACCCTTTTATACAATGACCCCTATCGGCACCTTCTTCAATTTCTTTCCCCCCCCCCTTACTGGAGTCGATTTCACTGACCAATTAGAGTGGCATTTTTCTGCCAAAACATCATGCGGTCTGTGTGCACACGACTCGCATGTAATGAAGTCTCAATTCGGGAACTATGACCTTGAGCTTTAGTTTTTATTTAAGCTAACCTCCATGTCATCTATACTAAATTAATCCCCTTTCCAAAATTTTCTAAGAATTAACTCGAATCTTTAATCTCTTATTTCAAGTGTAAAAACTAGCCTCTCACATACAAAATCCTATGACTAATCTTCTTTGCTTTACTTAACCTTATTTTATCATATCACAACTGTAATAAAATTCCCTTCTTTTTTTTTTTTTTATTTAGTTCAACAAACAATTTCAGCTATATTTTTCACTTGAATGCAAGCATGTTTTTCTTTCTTTTTATTTTTTGTATTCGTTAAAGGCTCTTAACGATATCTGCTTAGGAACAAGCTTGCTTACTTAGTTATCTATACAGGATTTTTATTTCTTCTCTTGTCACATCATGATAACTGAAATTTTCACATTCTTAAGTTATCAGGGTGTAACGGTCCTTCCTTTTAATAAAAAATTTTCTTGCGAAGTGTTCCTCTTCTCATATCCGGTTTTTCCTTTTATTTCGTCCCTTTTATAACGTATGCATTATCCATTAACTCACGACTGATGTACCTAACTTCTCTGTTTTTTTTTTCCTCCTTCCTCTTCTAACCTTGCAGTAATTTACCTCTGATTTAACCTTAACTACTTTTGATTTCTTTTCACTGATTAACTCCTCATTTAATGATCTCTTCACTTTATTCACGTGGGATTCATGGTTCCTCTCCTGAGGTTCATTTCTCCCTTCTTTATGTAACTCTGGAGTTTGCCCCTTTCTTGTAATCTGTCTCCTTCCCAATACACTATGCATGTCTCCTTTGCAGACCACACTATGGACTGATACTTAGTTACTATGCTATGTTTGAAAGAATATTTATGTTGCTGTTTAAGGAAGCTATCCCTTACATGGAAATATTATTAGGAGTCAGGGCTTGATTTATTTTTTATGACACAGGAAGTTGTTTGTTGGATTATGTAATACTCAAACACAGTGGTGGCCGGTGAAAATTTTAAGTAGGGATACTGCATATACAAAATAAAAAAAAATAAATAAAATTATTTTTATCCTAATCAGTAACCAATTTATTAATAAATAAATTTACATATTAAAAAATTGCTTTATTAAAAATATTTCACCCTCACCATGAACAAACATCACTAATAAAAGTTTTGTATCTCATAAAAATAACGCGCAAGCATACGATACACTGCCCAAACGAGCAGTGTCGGAAATGACTTGTAACGTGCAATCACAAGCTCAAACGAATATCAGCGAGATGGCTGCATTTGGCCAAACGTGATAATTCTGACACTGCGTTAGATCGCAGTGCATTTGTTTCGTGTAATGATAATTGAAAAAATATAATTCTTTTCACATTTTCAATGGTGACAATCATCATAATTCAGCCTTGTATCTATATTTATTTTAACAAAATAAAATAAGATTTGCAAAAAATAGTTCGCCCTCACCATGAACATGCCCCAATAAGAAAAGTTTCATATTTCACAGAAATAACGCACGCAGGCATATGATACACTGCTCAAACGAGCAGTGTCGGAATGAATTGTAACGTGCAATCAAAAGCGCAGGGGTGCTTAAGGGTAAAAGCTGTATAACTGAGAGGAGACCTCCACATAGCCTTTAAAGGAATGCAGAGAACCGACCAGGGCTTCTGACCTAATGTCCAATCCTCACCTTCTCGTGGTGCAACCTGTTGGGTATCTACTTGGATACTAAACGAACGAGGATGGGCTGGCAATTTGGGATTTAGCCGACCAAACTGTATTCTTATTGGTTAAACCAAAATAAAAAAAGGATGGTACAACATGACAAAATTTCATGCCGGCTGGGGCGTCACCCAGTTAAACAAGGTCCCCGTTGTTTTCGCCAGGTAACCAGGGCAACAGCAAAAAGTCAGCTACTGGAACAAATCTGAAAACAAACCCCAACTCAACATCACCAGAGTTAAAGATTGGTAATATCAACGTAAGAAGCCTGAAAGGCAAAGAAATGGAGCTAACTGAGGAATTAGATAAGTACCAGATCGACATAATAGGGATGACTGAAACAAAAAAGACCAAAACTGGTGAGATCTTTCTGAGCAATAAATACAAAATGTTATATTCAGGCAATGACAATCAAGGAAAAGAAGGAGTAGCCATAGTATTCAACACAAAATACGAGGCTAATATTCTTGAATGGCAGTCAGTCTCAAGTAGAGTAATGTGGGCAAATATGAGAATGGGGAACTGGACAATGAGACTTATTTGTGCCTATGGTCCACAGAAGGTTCTACTAAGGTAGAAGTGGAGGAATTTTTTGAGGCTTTAGAAAAAGCAACTGACACAATGAAAAATGAAAAGTTGGTCCTTGTTGGGGATCTAAATAGCAGAGTAGAAAATGATTGTGAGACATACAAAAATATTTTGGGAAAATTTGGAGAAAAGAGAGCTAATAATAATGGCAAATATCTGTTGGATTTCTGCTCAGGACATGGACTGGTTATTACTAACACCATGTTCCAACATAAAAATGTGCACAAATTCACATGGAGAGAAGAGGCTAGGAATAAGAAAAGTCTCATTGACTATGTTATTGTTGATAGTGATGTTTTCTCCCTGGTGCAGGACACCGGAGTGTACAGAGGATTTGAAATTGGAAGTGATCACTATTTAGTCTTGAGCAGGATAAAATTGAATTTCATATTGAAAAGAATAACATGTAAGAAAGTTTTAAAGCGAATAAAAGTTGAGCAGCTCTCAGATGTGAACTGTAGACTAAAATACAGAAAGATTATTGAAGAAAAAATGAAAGAGTTTGAGAACAGGAATCAAACCTTGAAGATTCAGTGGCAAACTCTGAAGAAAACATTGATTGATTCTGTCAGAGAGGCATGTGGTGAGGTTGTCTGTAAGGATAAAAAAATCAGAACTCCCTGGTGGACACAGGAAGTTAAAGAGGCAGTGAAGGAAAAGAAGAAAGCATATCAAAAGTTCCTGTCAAATAAGTCAGCTTGTGCTCTTAGAGAATACAGAGACAAATGCAAGAATGCTAAACACTGTTTAAAACTAGCTAAACAAAAGTCATGGGAGGACTTTGGCAAGAATATAGAAAATAAATATCAAGAAGGTGGCAAAATATTCTGGAAGTTGTTGAAGAAGCTTAAGAATGGAGGAAAGAGTGCTGTAAAAGGAATTAGAGATGATAAAGGTGACATGAAAACTGTAGAAAAAGATATCCTTGAAGTATGAAGTAATTACTTTGAAAAACTGCTAAATGAAACAAGCAGTGATGACAGTACAGTGGTAAAAAACACTGACCAGGCATGCAGTCAGGAATACATATCCATACTTGAAGTAGAAAAAGCCATCAAAGGCTTGAAATGTGGAAAGGCAGCAGGAGTAGATGATATTCGACCAGAAATGCTGAAATATGGTGGTATAAGAGTATTACGGGGTGTGCACTGCATAGTTCAGAAAGCATGGACAGAGGGACGAATTCCCGATGATTGGAGTAGAGCTCTCATAGTACCCATATATAAAAAGGGAAATAAAACTGAATGTGAGAATTACAGAGGTATTTCCCTACTGAGTATTCCTGGCAAGATCTATGCAAGTATACTTGAGAAATGGTTGAGAAGAATTGTGGAAGAAAAGCTTGGTGAAGAACAAGCTGGATTCAGGCCAAATAGAGGCTGTCAGGATCAGATCTTCACTCTACGACAAATAGTGAAGAAAGCATGGGAATATAACAAAGATCTGTATTTAAGTTTTGTCGATTTGGAAAAGGCATATGACAAGGTGCCATGAGAGAAGCTATTCAATATGCTGCAATTATATGGTGTCATTGGGGCATTATATCAAGCAATACTTAGTCTTTATTTGAGTTGTAAGTCAGCAGTTAGAATTGAATGAAGTACAGGAAGATGGTTTAATGTTAAATCTGGTGTGAGACAAGGATGTACGTTATCCCCGCTGTTATTCATTATCTATATGGATCACATTATGAAGGAAAGTGGTATTAAACATGATATCAAAATTGGAGATGTTAATGTCAGCTCTTTGCTTTATGCAGACGATGTTATACTTCTAAATAAATCTGCTGCAAGTCTGCAAGATTCTCTGACTAAATTGAATAGCTGTTGTAATAGATATGGTATGAAGGTCAGCAATAAAAAGACATAGACAATGAAAATAGGCAGAATCATTGAAAATGTCAACTGTGTTGTGAATGGAGAGCCTGTGGAACAAGTAAAACATTTCAGCTACTTAGGCATGAGTTTTAGTGAAGATGGTAAATTAAATATAGAAATAGACAACAGAATCAGCAAAGCTGGTATGGTGGGAAGTCAATTGAATAAATTCATATGGAATAAGAGAGAAATTAGTCAGAACACTAAATTAGCTGATACAAGACAGTGTTCAAACCAGTTTTAACTTATGGATCTGAGAGCTGGGTCAGAAGTAAAACACTTGACCAAAGACTAGAGACCACAGATATGAGAGTCCTGAGAAAGATTATAGGCGTGAACAGATGGCATCAGTGGCAATATCATATTAAAAATGAGGATATTAGGAAAGAACTTGACATTGTCAGCATCCAGGAATGTGTTAGCAGAGCTAATCTCAGGTGGTATGGTCACTTAAACAGAATGGACGAGGAAAGATTAGCGAAACAAGTGTTCTCTGCCAGGTTGGCAGCAAAACGACCCAGAGGAAGACCAAGATATAGGTGGATTGATACAGTACAAAGTGCTTTAGACGATAGAAATTTAAGATCTGATAATGTTGGAGTCTTGACAAGTAACAGACTGATTTGGAGGAAAATTGTAGATAGGAAATTAATAATGATGTAATTTTTTTCATGTAGTACTATCATATCCTGTACACCCCTTGAGGGTACATGGCAGGAATTTGATGATGATGAATCACAAGCGCAAACTAATATTGGCGAGACTGGCTGCAGTTGGTTGAATGTGATAATATCGACGCTGTGTTAGATCACAGTGTATTTGTTTCGTAATCTAAAGCATTAATCGAACAATTCCAATTATTAACTATTCAATCACTGTCGAAACATAAGCTGTAACCTTTAACATGTTGTATTGCATTTATATAATGTTGTAAGCATTGTTATTATTTATAAACACAAACAAAATTTAAATTTTTCATTTTTTCCTTGGGGGTGCTGCAGTGTCGCAGTGCTCATGTATGGGCCACCACTGCTCAAATATATACCTCAGTTATTCTAGTAATTACTGGAAGAAGTTGAGAAAGTTATAGTACGAAACTAATGTTTGCATAATGGGTCATGAACTTTTATGTAGTTTATGTTGTGAACAGCTCTTTTTAATATATATCATTTTGCATTTTAAGTAAAATGTTTTGTACTAGTTTCTAGTGCCCCCCACCACCACCCCAACCCCAAAGAGTATATCAGATATTTAGGTGGCACAACTTGTCCTTTGTATGTTATTCTTTTTTGCTTATTTTGATAATACATCCATTTAATTTTGAAAATTTTTTTTTCAAGTTCTGATGTAAATAATATCTAAATAGTATTGGAAGAATGCATTTCTAAAATTGTTTGCTTTTATTACAATATTCTTTTGCAAAGAAATAAATTTTTGGAATTAAATTAGAGAGTAGTTACTATTTTAAATTAGCTTGTAGTATAAGTGATTGAGTAATGCATGCTAATATTAAAAGATTATATAAAAATATTGGTATAAAATCAAGAATAACACATTTATTGATTAGCATGTTCTCTTCCTTTAGGAAAGCTGCCTTCTTCTTAGTGACTTAGTTGTAACTATTCTCTCTAACAGCACAACATTACCACTACTGAGATGCCAAAAGCTTCAAGAAATTGGAGACATTATGGCAAGAGTCTTGATCAAATGTCGTCACAGGGTAAAGTAACGAAGTCAGGTTTATTAAGAATTCATTGAATAATTATAGCTATAAATATTATTTCTGGAAAATTTCCATGTCACCCTTCTAAAACTGATATTGATCCTTATGGCTATTTTGCATATTTTCATAGGGAGTATCCCTTTGTATTATATCATTAGCTTTTTTACTCCATTTAAATTAAAACATTGATGATTTGTATTTTAAAAACATAAAGGAAAAAATATAAAAGAATAATTTTTGACATACCTTTATAGAGTACTCAAGATTAACTTTCTTATGGAACAGCATCAGAAATTATTATCTGAGACCTCCAGGGAGTCAAGGATTCATTGATGGAGGCTATAAATCACCTAAACTAGCTGTCATTCCTTAAATCAATTCAAACTAGATGCACTCACTACCCCTAAAGGCAAACTGTTCACTCACTGCTCTCTGAGAGAAAAACCTAGCTTTTAACCCTTTCTTGACTGAACAGTATATCGCCATATATTATATATACTCACCAGAATTGTTGGGAAGTGGTTAGCATATCTTCTCTCCAGCCAAAAGGCTGCGGGTTTGAATCCCACCGTGGGCATGGATGTTTGTGATTGTCTGTGAAAATACTAGTAGTGGTGATGGGCAGTAGATGGTGTTGGTGTAGATGATGATGATGGTAGTTGCGGTTCATTGTAGTTGGTGGATTGAGTGGTGGAGACGGAGAGTTGTGGAGTAGGTGCCCTCCCTCAATGAGTCTGTGAACTCCCTGGAGTGTCGCGTAATAATAATAATAATATATATAAATATATATATATATATATATATATATATATATATATAACTGAACTTTAAACCATTAAAATGAACTATCAATAACGAACTATAAAATATATAGCTTTGTAATTCATTATTTAAATTAAGGGGACATTAAATCCCACATTGTTTTAAAACCGAATAAGAAACTCAAAGATTGGAATTAGAGAGTTTCATGCTGAATATAGTATAATAAACTATAAAAGTAGCGGTGATTACTAGCGTGAGCTAATGCAAGTAGTCTTAGTACATAGTACAAACTCGGGCAACTCGCAGCAAACGTGGTAAAGTTCTGATCGTTATTCTTGGTATTTTCCATAATGTAAAACACATTTCCTAGGAAATGTATGCTGTTATTACATTATGGTGGGGAGGTCACTACTCTGACCAGTTTCAGCCTTTATTGAGTCTTCATCAGTGAGTAGCTAGACCAAATTAATAATACCAAAGGGTATACCAAAAAGAACTTATATACTCTGCTATACAAGTTGTCAAAACTTCCCTTAATTTAAATAATGTTTATATCGCCGAATTGAAGCCTATTGGCTCTTTATATTTAAGTAGTTGTAATTCATTATTCATCAAGATCATTATAGTTCATTATTCATCAACTAGTAGACTAGTAGTAAACACTATAAATTAGTGTTTACTGCTAGTCACAAATTGGCAACTTTTCTAAACTTATCAAATCTCACTCATATAAGGAAATGTTAGAATACCACAACATGGAATACAAATTTCTTTGCCAACACGACTGTGATGTCACCTATACAGGTTCCACAATTAGATCATTATGGGCAAGACTACTGGAACACTTCCATGATTGCAATATACCAATTCCAGAACTTCTAAGAAATAAGAAGAGTAAAAACCAAAATAAGAACAAAATGTCAAATACCTGGAAAACAGAAATTGCAATCCATCTGCTTGAAAGAAGCATACCCCACAAATAGAAAAAAGCCATCATATTAGACATACAGAATAAGGAAACAGTGCTAAGGATATCAGGAACTATAGCCATTAAATCCAACAAAAACTCCATTAACGTCTACTACCCTATGTAATCTCAGAGAATTAGAAGCTCCACAAAATGCAAATTGGACCAAGATTTCTACCAATAGAAAGCAACACAGAAAATCCGATGCAAATATAAAGCCAACATGACATAGACTCCAATTTGCGTATGAGCTGTGAAGACAACACTTAGTCAAAATGGTGTGTACCCTATAATTTTTATCTATTTTATCTTTATTTTTCATCTTCCTTTTTTTATTAAATTTTGTAGTTCAGCCTCGATACGAGACCATTATGAAATCAGTATGTATTTTTCGGGTTTTAATCCACATATTTTAATTTTCACATTTTTAGCCTCCATATATATTTAGCTCTATTTTGATCCCTATTTTTGAAAAAAGTTCTGATGTATTTATTCAAATAATAGTCCTAAATGGTTTATAGTTCATTTTAATGGTTTAAAGTTTAGTTATATATATATATATATATATATATATACTTTTTATCAATATATTTCTGATGTTGTGTTGTGTTGAGGATTCTATGAAGGTTTGTCAAAATTATTCCTTTTATATTACTTCCCTTTATGTTTTTAAAATACATATCATCATCAATATTTTAATTTAACTGGAATAAAAAAGCCAATGATGTAATACAAGGGGTACTTCTTATGAAAATAGGCAAAATAGCCATAAGTATCAATAATAGTTATAGTTATCTCTTGAATAAAATTTTGTAACTGTATCTCAGTTGATTAGTTGCTCCCAGTATAATGACTGTCAGAATGTTGCTGTCTAAATGACAATTCACTTTTTCATAAATGATCTCTCACTTCCTTTTCACTTCCAATGTCCTTCAGTGTCATAACTCAGCCAATGGTAATAAGATATAAATAAAATCATCTAGGTAATAATGGATTTAGGCAGGGTTTGAACTTTATCATGGTCATTGATAATTACTTTAGAGATAAAAATCTTTTGATTGAGTACTGAGGTATTAGTTAACTGACATGCAAGGCATTTGGAATCTACAAATAACAGTAAACTTTAATTACCTGGAACTGAGTGTTTCATCATTATCTATATTAATGACATCATCAAGAATTAATATTGTTAATAATAATAAATCTTCATGGAATCAACAGACTCATTGGAAGTCTCAGTGAACCAGCAACATATCTAGCATAAATCATTCATACTCCTAGTTGCATTCACACACACACACACACACACACACACTCTCTCTCTCTCTCTCTCTCTTACTTCAGCAGTTCATTTCATTTGCCTACTACTCTCCATATGAAAAATCCATTCTTCATTTCCATTTTCACCACTCTCTCTTTCCACCTCCTTCTCCTTATCCACTAAATTCTGCAATTTACATTTTCTTAGCCTCTCCCTCCCCCAATAGCCAACATTTCAGTCCTAATATTACTCGTAACTCATCTCAGGTCCCTGATAGAGTTTGCTTATCACATTGGACACCTCCTGACCAAATTTGCAAAATAGTTTGTGTGTATGATCTGTTCCAGTTATTTCAATGTGCATCTCATCATAGGAACAGTTCTGTGTAATTCTTCATGATACTTAGTATCCTCTGAACAGTTACACCAATGATGTAGCACTCCGTGCTCCATAGTGCAATAGATGCATCTGTTAGGATTAAAACATCAACCCATGCTAATTTTTTTTCAGGCTGAAAAAACTACGTACATCTTCTTGAAGAGATCAACATCACTTATTATGATTCATCTGAACAACTGAATTCCCCCCCCCCCTCCATCAAATCCATGTAAATGTCATTAAGAAATTAGTTGAACAGTAGTGGTTTCAATTAACAGTACATTTGTAAATATTTTTAATTTTTAATTTAATTTTTTATAAATATTTGTAATTTTGGTATCACTTCACTATTTACAAATGTACTGTTAATTGTAACCCTTGATTTAGTAAAGTCACATTTTCCCTTTAATATATTTGAACTATTTAAATTTACAGTACATCCAAATTATTTTACATGGAAAGGGAAGATATACAAACAACTAGATGGGACAGCAATGAGTTCCCTCCCTTTAGCCAATTTCTACATCGAACACTTGGAAAAGCTAGCTATGAATACAGCCACTCTCAAACTCAGTGGTTTGGCTATGCTATGTTGATGATTTTTGCTATTTGACCACATGGTCCACACACATTGGATACATTTTTAGGGCATTTAAATAGCCAACACCCTAAAATCGACTTCACAATGGAACAGGAAGCTAATGACTGTCTGCCCTTCCTGGATACACTAACCACACAGATTCCCGATGATTCCTTATCTTTTTCTGTTTATAGAAAATCCACACATACAGGGAGATATTTGCACAAACAGTCACATCATCATCATCCAGCTCAACAGTATGACATCCTAAACACACTAATTCACAGTGTTTTTTACATTGTTTAGCAGTAAGAGCATTTGGCAATGCTCTTACTGCTGCACTCACTCACACTCACTTATGTCACACCTTCACTATAATCTCCATAGGATAGAAAAAGAAAAAAAAATACTAAATACTCCCCTGAAATCCCCTCCATTTCCTATCACACAAGACTGCAGAAAAACTGTTACAATCCCATACATTCAAGGCACATCTGAAAATATATTTAAAATGCTCAATAAATATCAGCTATGCACCATATTTAAACCTTATGTCAAATTGCCAAATCTCATCCAGTCACCTAAGGACAAACTTTTTTTTTTATTACATCCAGGAGTTTATGAAGTGCTCTGTTCTTGTGACTGGGCTTACTGTGGACAGACAGGACAAACTTTTGACATCTGTCTTGGTGAGCATAAAAAATACTTCTGGCACTATCATTATGGCAAGTCAAGTCTAGCAGACCATGCCTTGGATACCAGTTCACGCAGGATCAATTGGAAGAAAACACAGAAGTCATAAGTCAGAGAGATTGTTTTTAGAATCAACAGAAACTTTAAAACATACTCCAAATCTCAACAAGTATGACTGTATAAATTTACCAAAAATATGGGCAACAGTCATTTTAATATCTAATTAATATTTGTTTTCTCTTTTTTTCCAACATAGATGGCACCTAATTAGGACTTAACTTCCTTATGTTGTCTGTTACAATTTTTTTAAACTAATCCCACTTTTATACCAAATTGTTGTTGTTTCACATACTATTATTATTATTATTATTATTATTATTATTACAGGCAACTCCAAGGAATCGATAGACTCATCGAGGGACGCCCTAACATCATGTCAAGAACAAATTTTCGACATTCACATAGTATCTATCATACCTCACCTTGAACTCATTCACAGTCGTGGCACCCACAACAGACTCTGGCAGCTTATTCCACCTCATTCACCGCTCTAACACCCTTGCTAACCACACTCTTGCCCAGCTTCCATGTATGGCCCCTAGTCCTCCCACCACCAGTCCTATTCTCAAAAATATCTTCTGAATTAATCTTATAGAAATCCTTCAGTAATTTGAATGTCTCAATCATATTCTGCCCATCAACCAATTTCTGCAACCCACAAATCTTCAACCTGTTTTCATAAGGTTCATTCCATAGACCTATCATCTTGGTCACTATGACATACTATGACAAACTGTTTTTGTTTTCTGAAGTTGCTGGATATAATACTAGTGAAATATCAGCAAATAAGCTAATAAATATTATTTTCTTATCATCCTGTGTCAATACCGTGAAAATAAATAACACATACTGTGAACACATAAGTCTTTCCATGCGTTTGAGAATTTCTTCAAACACTGTATTGGACAATACATTTTTCACATTCCAGGACAAATTGACAACAAAAAGAACTTCCCATGGGTTTTCCCTCTCTAACCTTAGCCAACCTCTTTACAGAAATGAATTTGAAAGAAATTTCATTGAAAACCATTACAAGAAACCAAAAACTTGGTTATGTTACATTGATGATATTTTTGTTATTTCGACAGGAACAAAGGATGACTTAATTCATTTCAAAGACTATCTGAATAGCTTGCATCCCAATTTAAAATTCACTCTTGAACTGGAAATCACAAAAAGTTACCATTCCTTGATATCCATCATCATCAAATTCCTGCCATGTACCCTCAAGGGGTGTACAGGATATGATAGTATTACATGAAAAAATTACATCATTACTAACTTCCTATCTACAATTTTCCTCCAAATCAGTCTGTTACTTATCAAGACTCCAACATTATCAGATCTTATATTTCTATCGTCTAAGGCACTTTGTACCGTATCAATCCACCTATATCTTGGTCTTCCTCTGGGTCGTTTTCCTGCCAACCTGGCAGAGAACACTTGTTTTGCTAATCTTTCCTCTCCCATTCTATTTAAGTGACCATACCACCTGAGATTAGCTGTGCTAATGCATTCCTGGATGCTGACAATGTCAAGTTCTTTCCTAATATCCTCATTTTTAATATGATATTGCCATTGATACCATCTGTTCACACCTCTAATCTTTCTCAGGACTCTCATATCTGCGGTCTCTAGTCTTTGGTCAAGTGTTTTACTTCTGACCCAGCTCTCAGATCCATAAGTTAAAACTGGTTTGAACACTCTCTTGTATACATCTAATTTAGTGTTCCGACTAATTTCTCTCTTATTCCATATGAATTTATTCAATTGACTTCCCACCATACCAGCTTTGCTGATTCTGTTGTCTATTTCTATATTTAATTTACCATCTTCACTAAAAATCATGCCTAAGTAGCTGAAATGTTTTACTTGTTCCACAGGTTCTCCATTCATAACACAGTTGACATTTTCAATTATTCTGCTTATTTTCATTGACTTTGTCTTTTTATTGCTGACCTTCATACCATATCTATTACAACAGCTATTCAATTTAGTCAGAGAATCTTGCAGACTTGTAGCAGATTTATTTAGAAGTATAACATCATCCGCATAAAGCAAAGAGCTGACATTAACATCTCCAATTTTGATATCAGGTTTAATACCACTTTCCTTCATAATGTGATCCATATAGATAATGAATAACAGAGGGGATAATGTACATCCTTGTCTGACACCAGATTTAACATTAAACCATCTTCCTGTACTTCCTTCAATTCTAACTGCTGATTTACAACTCAAATAAAGACTAAGTATTGCTTGATATAATGCATCATTGACACCATATAACTGCAGCGTATTGTTGAATAGCTTCTCTCTTGGCACCTTGTCATATGCCTTTTCCAAATCGACAAAACTTAAATACAGATCTTTGTTATATTCCCATGCTTTCTCGACTATTTGTCGTAAAGCGAAGATCTGATCCTGACAGCCTCTATTTGGCCTGAATCCAGCTTGCTCTTCACCAAGCTTTTCTTCCACAATTCTTCTCAACCGTTTCTCAAATATACTTGCATAGATCTTGCCAGGAATACTCAGTAGGGAAATACCTCTGTAATTCTCACATTCAGTTTTATTTCCCTTTTTATATATGGGTACTATGAGAGCTCTACTCCAATCATCGGGAATTCGTCCCTCTGTCCAGACGTTCTGAACTATGCAGTGCAGCCACTGTAAGACTTTTATACCACCATACTTCAGCATTTCTGGTCGAATATCAACAACTCCTGCTGCCTTTCCACATTTTAAGCCTTTGATGGTTTTTCTACTTCAAATATGGATATGTATTCCTGACTGCATGCCTGGTCAGTGTTTTTTACCACTGTGCTGTCATCACTGCTTGTTTCATTTAGCAGTTTTTCAAAGTAATTACTCCATACTTCAAGGATATGTTTTTCTCCTGTTTTCATTTCACCTTTATCATCTCTAACTCCTTTTACAGCACTCTTTCCTCCATTCCTAAGCTTCTTCAACAACCTCCAGAATATTTTGCCACCTTCTTGATATTTATTTTCTATATTCTTGCCAAAGTCCTCCCATGACTTTTGTTTAGCTAGTTTTACACACTGTTTAGCTTTCTTACATTTGTCTCTGTATTCTGTAAGAGTAAAAGCTGACTTATTTGCCAGGAACTTTTGATATGCTTTCTTCTTTTCCTTCACTGCCTCTTTAACTTCCTGTGTCCACCAGGGAGTTCTGATTTTTTTATCCTTGCACACAACCTCACCACATGCCTCTCTGGCAGAATCAATCAATGTTTCCTTCAGAGTTTGCCACTGAATCTCCAAGGTTTGATTCCTGTTCTCAAACTCTTTCATTTTCTTTTCAATAATATTTCTGTATTTTAGTCTACAGTTAACATCTGAGAGCTGCTCGACTTTTATTCGCTTTAAAACTTTCTTACATGTTATTCTTTTCAATATGAAATTCAATTTTATCCTGCTCAACACTAAATAGTGATCACTTCCAATATCAAATCCTCTGTACACTCTGGTGTCCTGCACCAGGGAGAAAACATCACTATCAACAATAACATAGTCAATGAGACTTTTCTTATTCCTAGCCTCTTCTCTCCATGTGAATTTTTGCACATTTTTATGTTGGAACATGGTGTTAGTAATAACCAGTCCATGTCCTGAGCAGAAATCCAACAGATATTTGCCATTATTATTAGCTTTGCTCTTTTCTCCAAATTTTCCCAAAATATTTTTGTATGTCTCACAATTATTTCCTACTCTGCTATTTAGATCCCCAACAAGGACCAGCTTTTCCTTTTTCATTGTGTCAGTTGCTTTCTCTAAAGCATCAAAAAATTGTTCCACTTCTACCTTAGTAGAACCTTCTGTGAGACCACAGGCACAAATAAGTCTCATTGTCCAGTTCCCCATTCTCATATTTGCCCACATTACTCTACTTGAGATTGGCTGCCATTCAAGAAGATTAGCCTCGTATTTTGTGTTGAATACTATGGCTACTCCTTCTTTTCCTTGATTGTCATTGCCTGAATATAACATTTTGTATTTATTGCTTAGAAAGATCTCACCAGTTTTGGTCTTTTTTGTTTCAGTCACCCCTATTATGTCGATCTGGTACTTATCTAATTCCTCAGCTAGCTCCATTTCTTTGCCATTCAGGCTTCTTACGTTGATAGTACTGATCTTTAACTCTGGTGATGTTGAGTTGGGGTTTGTTTTCAGATTTGTT
This sequence comes from Typopeltis vanoorti, assembly GCF_054136105.1. Classification (NCBI taxonomy): domain Eukaryota; kingdom Metazoa; phylum Arthropoda; class Arachnida; order Uropygi; family Thelyphonidae; genus Typopeltis; species Typopeltis vanoorti. The sequence continues at coordinate 18,863,798 of NC_143558.1, forward strand.
CCAGTAGCTGACTTTTCGCTGTTCGCCCTGGTTCCCTGGCAAAAACAACGGGGGCCTTGTTTAACCGGGCGACGCCCCAGCCGGCATGAAATTTTGTCATGTTGTACCATCATTTTTTATTTTGTTTTAACCAATAAGAATACAATTTGGTCGGCTAAATCCCAAATTGCCAGCCCATCCTCATTCGTTCAGTATCCTTGTTGAAATAAAGAAAGAATGAAAAATATTATCCTTTTCGGCATATAGAAAACCTACCGTAACTGGAAGATTTTTGCATGCTACTTTACACCATCCATTACAAAAAATAGACATGATTAAAACATTATGAGCGAGAGAGAGAGAGAGAGCATACAAGATGTCCATACATCAATTAATAGGAATGAAAAACTACACTATCTGAGGCATAACCCTTCCCTTAGTGATTATGCCCAAGACAATGGGCAAAATTCTTTATACATCTCCTACAACTCCTGTACTTGAACAAGATTTTAAGAATTCAATCATGCTACCTTACATCAAGAATGTCACAGACAAAGTGGCAAATTGTTCTGTCAGCAGAACATTAAAGTGTCTTTTTTACCATTCCATAAAATCTCCAGACTTACATCCACCGAAAGCTCCACGTCATATTATGAAAAACAAGTATTTATGAGATTCATTGCTGATGTGGCATTTGCTATGTAGGCAAAGTGCGAGGGTCAAGGGAGAAGACTGCATGTCTGAACATGTAAGAGACATTGAAAAAAGAAGACTACATAAAGCAGGTTGTTTGGCATCCCGTACAATTACCACCAGCCATCAAGTAGTTTGGCAACAAATACAAATGCCTTATATTGATCATAATTGTTTTACAAAAACGTTCACGGAAGCCTCTGAAATTCTGCAGATCCCCACAGAATCTAAAAGAAATCAAGGCTTAATCTTATACCAAATACCAAATATATCTAACTGCAGACTGAAGATAAGATACACACAATGCTACAGAATGTGACAGCAACAACTGGCATTGTTTCAGCATGTATACAGTAATTAATGTTTTTATTCTGGTTATTTTTTTATATGTACAAATTGTGAAGTATTGATAACATCTGTGTAATTAATTGTTTCTAGTCTTTTTTTTTTCTGTACAACTTTTGTTTAATACCCCTGATAGGTAAGTCTGATGATTTACAAAACTTGTAGGATTATTATTAAGAGAGACCTCTAGGGAGGCAGGAACTCATCAACGGAGGCCATACTATTTGCACCAGCTGTCGTACCTGTTCTTGAATTCATTCAAGCTATTTGCACATACAGCATCCTACAGCAATCCATTCCAATCATGCACTACTCTATGAGAGAAAAATCTAGCCCTAACCCCCTTCTTAACAGCATTCATTCTCAATTTCCATGGATGTCCTCACGTCCTTTCCCCACCCTCCATAAAATGAAAAATTCCATCTACTGAAATTGTGTATAACCTCATCTAACAACCCTTTCATGTCCTCTCTTATACTGAACTTATCGCTAGTTAAGTCATTAGTGCCTACTACAATTATGATCTCATTTACTTTTCTTTTCTGTTTTTGAAGTGCTTGCATTATATTTTTAATTTTTGCACCAGGAAACTTGATATTATGACTCGCTCATCAATGACAAGTTTTATGATACATTCACCATATCAAAAAGCATACTTCTTTTTAAAATCAACTTTACTTACCAGATTCTTGTTATAACACACTAACTTACCTGATTCTGTGCTTTGTTTTCCATTTTGCTGCTGAAATTTTTTATTCTCTCTGTTTCTCTAAACACTCACTCAACTTTCTGTAGTTCCTTCATCGTCTGTCTAATAATCTGCTTTAGCCTAGCAATCTCTGAGGTTTAAATTATTTTTAATATCTTCTTTAATATTGTCACTAGTGAAGAAAACCTTCTTGTTTACTACTTCACTGTTCCCGTTAGCATTTCATTTCTTCTGCGTTTTTGGCACCATTTTACGCCTGTTTTTAATATTAAAATATTACAATAAAAATATGTTATAAAGACACTAAAATACTTTTAAAAAGATGAAAATTTACTCTAATTTTTTAAAAAAAAATAAATAAATAAAACAGAAATAAATAAAACAGATAAAAGGGGTGCTTAAGGGTCAAAGCTGTATAACTGAGAGGAGACCTCCACATAGCCTTTAAAGGAATGCGGAGAACCGACCAGGGCTTCTGACCTAATGTCCAATCCTCACCTTCTCGTGGTGCACCCTGTTGGGTATCTACTTTGATACTGAACGAACGAGGATGGGCTGGCAATTTGGGATTTAGCCGACCAAATTGTATTCTTATTGGTTAAACCAAAATAAAAAATGATGGTACAACATGACAAAATTTCATGCCGGCTGGGGCGTCGCCCGGTTAAACAAGGCCCCCGTTGTTTTCGGCAGGGAACCAGGGCGAACAGCGAAAAGTCAGCTACTGGAACAAATCTGAAAACAAACCCCAACTCAACATCACCAGAGTTAAAGATCGGTACTATCAACGTAAGAAGCCTGAATGGCAAAGAAATGGAGCTAGCTGAGGAATTAGATAAGTACCAGATCGACATAATAGGGGTGACTGAAACAAAAAAGACCAAAACTGGTGAGATCTTTCTGAGCAATAAATACAAAATGTTATATTCAGGCAATGACAATAATGGAAAAGAAGGAGTAGCCATAGTATTCAACACAAAATACGAGGCTAATCTTCTTGAATGGCAGGCAATATAAAGTAGAGTGATGTGGGCAAATATCAGAATGGGGAACTGGACAATGAGACTTATTTGTGCCTATGGTCCCACAGAAGGTTCTACTAAGGTAGAAGTGGAGGAATTTTTTGAGGCTTTAGAAAAAGCAACTGACACAATGAAAAAGGAAAAGTTGGTCCTTGTTGGGGATCTAAATAGTAGAGTAGGAAATGATTGTGAGACATACAAAAATATTTTGGGAAAATTTGGAGAAAAGAGCAAAGCTAATAATAATGGCAAATATCTGTTGGATTTCTGCTCAGGACATGGACTAGTTATTACTAACACCATGTTCCAACATAAAAATGTGCACAAATTCACATGGAGAGAAGAGGCTAGGAATAAGAAAAGTCTCATTGACTATGTTATTGTTGATAGTGATGTTTTCTCCCTGGTGCAGGACACCAGAGTGTACAGAGGATTTGAAATTGGAAGTGATCACTATTTAGTCTTGAGCAGGATAAAATTGAATTTCATATTGAAAAGAATAACATGTAAGAAAGTTTTAAAGCGAATAAAAGTTGAGCAGCTCTCAGATGTGAACTGTAGACTAAAATACAGAAATATTATTGAAAAGAAAATGAAAGAGTTTGAGAACAGGAATCAAACCTTGGAGATTCAGTGGCAAACTCTGAAGGAAACATTGATTGATTCTGCCAGAGAGGCATGTGGTGAGGTTGTGTGCAAGGATAAAAAAATCAGAACTCCCTGGTGGACACAGGAAGTTAAAGAGGCAGTGAAGGAAAAGAAGAAAGCATATCAAAAGTTCCTGGCAAATAAGTCAGCTTTTACTCTTACAGAATACAGAGACAAATGTAAGAAAGCTAAACAGTGTGTAAAACTAGCTAAACAAAAGTCATGGGAGGACTTTGGCAAGAATATAGAAAATAAATATCAAGAAGGTGGCAAAATATTCTGGAGGTTGTTGAAGAAGCTTAGGAATGGAGGAAAGAGTGCTGTAAAAGGAATTAGAGATGATAAAGGTGAAATGAAAACAAGAGAAAAAGATATCCTTGAAGTATGGAGTAATTACTTTGAAAAACTGCTAAATGAAACAAGCAGTGATGACAGCACAGTGATAAAAAACACTGACCAGGCATGCAGTCAGGAATACATATCCATACTTGAAGTAGAAAAAGCCATCAAAGATTTGAAATGTGGAAAGGCAGCAGGAGTAGATGATATTCGACCAGAAATGCTGAAGTATGGTGGTATAAGAGTCTTACAGTGGCTGCACTGCATAGTTCAGAAAGCCTGGACAGAGGGACGAATTCCCGATGATTGGAGTAGAGCTCTCATAGTACCCATATATAAAAAGGGAAATAAAACTGAATGTGAGAATTACAGAGGTATTTCCCTACTGAGTGTTCCTGGCAAGATCTATGCAAGTATACTTGAGAAACGGTTGAGAGGAATTGTGGAAGAAAAGCTTGGTGAAGAACAAGCTGGATTCAGGCCAAATAGAGGCTGTCAGGATCAGATCTTCACTTTACGACAAATAGTCGAGAAAGCATGGGAATATAACAAAGATCTGTATTTAAGTTTTGTCGATTTGGAAAAGGCATATGACAAGGTGCCAAGAGAGAAGCTATTCAATACACTGCAGTTATATGGTGTCAATGGGGCATTATATCAAGCAATACTTAGTCTTTATTTGAGTTGTGAGTCAGCAGTTAGAATTGAAGGAAGTACAGGAAGATGGTTTAATGTTAAATCTGGTGTGAGACAAGGATGTACGTTATCCCCTCTGTTATTCATTATATATATGGATCACATTATGAAGGAATGTGGCATTAAACCTGATATCAAAATTGGAGATGTTAATGTCAGCTCTTTGCTTTATGCGGATGATGTTATACTTCTAAATAAATCCGCTACAAGTCTGCAAGATTCTCTGACTAAATTGAATAGCTGTTGTAATAGATATGGTATGAAGGTCAGCAATAAAAAGACAAAGACAATGAAAATAGGCAGAATCATTGAAAATGTCAACTGTGTTGTGAATGGAGAACCGGTGGAACAAGTAAAACATTTCAGCTACTTAGGCACAATTTTTACTGAAGATGGTAAACTAAATATAGAAATAGACAACAGAATCAGCAAAGCTGGTATGGTGGGAAGTCAATTGAATAAATTCATATGGAATAAGAAAGAAATTAGTCGGAACACTAAATTAGCTGTATACAAGACTGTGTTCAAACCAATTTTAACTTATGGATCTGAAAGCTGGGTCAGAAGTAAAACACTTGACCAAAGACTAGAGACCGCAGATATGAGAGTCCTGAGAAAGATTAGAGGCGTGAACAGATGGCATCAATGGCAATATCATATTAAAAATGAGGATATTAGGAAAGAACTTGACATTGTCAGCATCCAGGAATGCGTTAGCAGAGCTAATCTCAGATGGTATGGTCACTTAAATAGAATGGGAGAGGAAAGATTAGCAAAACAAGTGTTCTCTGCCAGGTTGGCAGGAAAACGACCCAGAGGAAGACCAAGATATAGGTGGATTGATACGGTACAAAGTGCCTTAGACGATAGAAATATAAGATCTGATAATGTTGGAGTCTTGACAAGTAACAGACTGATTTGGAGGAAAATTGTGGATAGGAAGTTAGTAATGATGTAATTTTTTCATGTAGTACTGTCATATCCTGTACACCCCTTGAGGGTACATGGCAGGAATTTGATGATGATGATGATGATGAACAGATAAAAATCACCAATTTTACACAAGCACTGAATTAATTACACTGAATGCTCACAATATAACTTCAAACCGAATCTGCTGTAACCTAGTGATCTTGGAGGTTAAATTATTTACAATATCTTCTTTAATTTCTTCATTAGTGGAGAAAACCTTCTTGTTCACTACTTTGCTGTTCTTGTTAGCTTTCGTTTCTTCTACTTTATATTTTATTAAACTCATCATTTATCTTAGAACATGTTGTCTCAATACCAGAAGCCATCTAGAGAACTGCTAAACCATGCTTTTTTTTTTTTTTCTCCAAAGAGTGTATCCTGTCTGTTGTAGAAGTTGAATATCTCTGGTTTATATTGTTTTTTCTTATGCAGTTTTTTGGCCCATAATCCATTTCCATTGTCTTGTCTTTACTTTATATTTTATGTATGTATTGTGAAGTATAAAGTTATATTTGTTTCTTTGTTTTTAGGGTGCTATTGAAGCTTGCAGTATTGCACTTGCGCAGTTTTCTAAACAGTTGTTTTCTAGTAGTGAGGAAGAACATCATTTCATACTCAGGAATATGTTAAAAAAAGTGAGTAAGCATTTATGAGGGTGAAGACTTTGCCAGTGGTCAGAAATGTTTATTTATATGTTTATTAGCATTTATATGTTTATTTACACTTGTAAGGAAAAAAATATAACAGAATTAAATACTACTGCCTCTTTCAAAAGACTTCCTCAAGCGGTACAGACAATGAAATAGAATAATAAATAACATGAACATAGGACATAAGCGTAGCATATAGTAACCTGTTCGTCTGACCACATCAGGAAGTCAGTTTGCCCTTCTATTAACTGAACAGTTAATTGAAGATTAGATGAATGGTAGATTACTGTCATATTGGAGGTTTAATGGAATATTTTCAGCACTGGGAAAGGATTAAAACTAATTTTAATCTTCTAATATTTCATTTCAGTCCCTGAGACATCTTCAGGGATTACAAATAACTTTTGTAACAACACACTCAAATACAATACAATACTAAGTGAAACACGTAGGTGACTCTAAAGTCCTATCTAGGTGGTGCACCCTCTATGGGCATTTGTAGGTGGCCTAGGATGTAATGTGGGATCTCTGATAATTAATGTTTCCCAAATTTTAGTAAGTTTTATGCAACCTTATTTATTTAAATTCAGTTGATTTCTGAGTGCTGCCGCAAATTCTACAAACAGTCTTTCTTTTTTGAATTTATTGTGGTGGAAAATGGTAGTTTTTCCTGTGGGTTGTATCCAAAACATGGTCTGCAAGGCCAGATTGACCATAGGCATGATTGCAGATATGAGTTGTGTTCTTCTAAACTAGGAGTGTCGAACTCAATTGGACCACAGGCCATTTGCTATAAAACTGTATCTCAAGTGAGCCACAAAAAATTTTCGACTAAAAAAACCTGCACTAAAAGCCAGCAAAAGTTGGTCGATTGGTAGAGCCTCTGCTACTAATGGCTCGCAAAAAGTTAGCCAAGTTCGAACGTGATTAGTAGTTGGAAGGGGATCAATCGTTTGATGCCGTTGGCACACTCTCCCTCGATGAGTCTTTGGACTCTCTGGAGGTGTCACATAATAATAATAATTAGAATCGAAGGAAGTGAAAAAATGAGTATCAATAAATTGGAAAATTAATAATAAAAATTTTATTTATTCTAGGTCATTACAAGACATAAAATAATAGTATAATGATTATGACAACTCAAAAAAAAAAAAATAATATAAAGAATATTTTTATTATATTAATATTTACAATAGATAGCATTTAATCCAAATTAAACTGAAATTAAATTTTATTTGAATAAATCAAATATTGATATATTTATACATTCTAAAAAAAAAGTATAAACTCTCATTAATAACCATCACAAAAACTTACAGAGCCTCCTGTTAGTTTGAAATTTTTTGTGTTTGTGTTGAAATAAAATACGTCTATATATATCTATATATATATATATTTTTTTTGGGGGGGGGGGGGGGGTCTATGTTTTGGGGAATTTTTTAAATGTTACTGAAAATATTTTGGAGAAAATGATAATATTTTCAGGTTAAAAAAAAAAAAAAAATATATATATATATATATATATACTTACATAATATAATTAATTATAGTAATTTAATTTCAGTATTTTTTTTTTCCGACACTTGACAACGTTTATTATTAACCAGCCTGTCAAAATTTGGACGTAAAGATTGTGAGCATACGACCTTCATTATGACAGAAAGTTTGACGTCGGTTAATCTTGATCTGTGGGCTGTTTCGTTACCTTTCATACAAGAGTAATTGTTCACATAAATAGTTGCTTCAAAAAAACATAGAATATTTGCTGCAAACTTTTTTATTTCCGGATATTTTTGACCTAAATAACTGTATATTTTTGGTACACCAACTGCTTGGTATTTCGCTTTTAGAATGGAATCATTTTGGAAATGAAATCAATAAGTTCCATTTGAATACAAATAGGAGCTTTTTCGAAATTAAAGGAAAAAGGATCTGTTAAAAGCGAAAAAACTTCTTCTTGCTCCTTAAAATCTTTAAATCGCCTATCAAATTCTTCTTTTATCTTTTCTAGTTTGGGACAATATTGAGAAACTATAAAACTTTGATTCTTATTGTTCAACTGTTCACACATGGGAAAGTAATTTAGAATATTCTCTTTTAATTGATTTTGAAACAAAACTAACTTACATCTAAAACTTGCCAGTGCATCATACATGTGTGTTATTAACTGATTTTTCCCCTGAAGTTTGACATTTAAATCATTCAAATGTCCTGTAATATCAATTAAGAATGCTAAATCTTGTACCCATGTCTGATCATTAAGAAATGCAACATCATGATTTTTCATTTCTAGGAACAATTTGATCCCTCAAAGTAAAAAAAAAGCCTTTTAGAACCTTATGACAAGATAACCAATGAATCTCTGTGTAATAAGGTAGCCCTTCAAATTCACTCTCCAAGTCTTTTAGAAATTGTGCAAACTGGTGGTGATTGAGGCCTCTAGATCGGATAAAGTTCACAGTAGTATTTGTCACAGGCTGGAGTACGCTGCTCATTTCCAATACTTTTGAGCACAGGACCTGCTGATGAATAATGCAGTGGAAAGATTGCAGTTTTGGAATGTCAGGATACATTTCCTTTAACTTTGCTGCAAGTACACAAAACCTTTATTTTTGCCTGGAGCACCATCGGTTGTCACTGCTACGAGCCTGTTCAGAGGAAGTGGGTATTTTTCCAAAATGTCCCACACATCATCAAAAATGTCTTCCCCTGTAGTGGTTCCTTGGATGGGAATCATTTCCAACTTCCCCTGTAGTGATTCCTTGGATGGGAATCATTTCCAAGAACTCTTCAGTGATATTCATATTGTCATCGCAAGCCCGAAGAAACAAAGCAACTTGAGCCATGTCGTCAATATCGAAACTTTCGTCAAGTGCAATTGAAAAGCACTGTACATTTGCAGATATTTCTTGCGACTGGTCATGCAGATTATCTCCCATTTCGATTATTTTTTTTAATCACAGTAATTCTGGACAAAGAAATATCGCGAAATACTTGCACATTTTTTGGACATACGTTTTTGTCTGCTTTTATCATACACTCCTTAACAAAGGAACCGTCACTAAAAGGTTTGGAATATTTCGCCAATAAATAGTTGATTTCATAACTGGCTCTCACTGCTGATTCATTATCTTTCATAATTTTTGAAAATACTTTTTGTTGACTGAAGTCAATTCTTCATACTTTTTAATTTTTTCTTCTCTCAGTTTACCCTCAGAGCGTGAATATTGTTTTTTGTGAATTTTATCATAGTGCCTTTTTTTATATTATATTCTTTGGCGATACTAATTGTTTTGTTATAAATAATGCACACAATTTTGTCCTTTGTTTCAGTGCAGAAGTAATTCAATTCCTATTTTTCTTGAAATTGTTTTCCCTCATCAGCAATTTTTCTTTTTCTTGTTGGCTTGGAAAGCGACACTGCCTTGGTGAATAAATATATTATTAATATTATTAATAATTTTTATAAAAATGTTTGAATAAAAACGCACAAACTGTAGACCAGTGCACAATACTATTGCAAATAAAAATAATAATAAAATGGATTCTCTCACTGCTAGGTTGTCATTGAATCGTGTTCGGTGCACTGACTTCAGAGATCACTGATTGACTGTAGCAGGTAATTATAAACTCATAGCTGGATTCACATGAGTGCATATGCTGCACATCACATGAACAGCTGGTAGCCAATAAAATTCGACTTTTTCAGCATGCTACCAGCAACGTGCTATAAATTAACAATGAATGCATAAATATAGTTTACGATTGATTAGGATCAGATCTAACATTGAAATTGCGACATAAATTTTTATTATTGCAATTATATTATAGCAGATTGTTGCATCCATAGTGTAACTATATAGTTTACAATTAATTAGGATTGGATCTAACATTGAAATTGCGATATAAATTTTTATTACTGCAATTATATTATAGCAGGTCGTTGCATCCATATTGTAACTATAAATGTCGTATGAAAACAAATAAATTGATACCGTATTTACTTGAATATAACTCACACTTTTTTTCCGCAAAATTAAAGCTAAAAAATTATGGTGCGAGATATGTGGGGATTTTTAGCTAAAGTTTTCAGAAAAAAAACTGAAAATGGGGATGACTTACCAAGAATCTCCTCTTCATTATAGCTACTTCTGGCCTCGAGTGGTTTCCTTGTGTGCATTGTCAAAGTCATCTATCCAAATAGCATCATCTTCTTTCCCATTATTCCAAGTAAAAATTAAAAGTAATTTACAAGATTTTAGATACGTAATGAACACCCTTCACGAATGTCTGAGAAGTGAAAGCAGAACGTGAAATAGACAGCAATGGTAGGCCAAGAGAGATAGAAGATGTGGATATGATTGGTGCAGTATTAGCAAAAGATCGCGTTACCAAAACACAGAGTCAAGCTGACATTTTTGAGCTGAAACGCTAATTCTCTTCAACCAAATTCCATAATATCTGAAACTGTCATAACAACATTCACTCTCTGTCTTAGTTTTAACACCAACCAAGAGAGAGACAAATAGGATCAAGGTGAGAAAAATGAGTGGCATGTGAATGAGAACATAAAATTTGGGAGTGTAGTAGTTTTGGAAGATTGTGTTGACTGTGAGGATGAATGTCGAGCAAGAGTAGATAGTGTGCACAGAAAAAGATAGTTGTGCTGAAAGAAGAATTGGAAAGTATGAGAAGCGAGTTAAGAAGTGTGAAAGAAAAGATTAGAAGACCAAAAACAACAGATGCAAAGTGAATCAGAGTAGGAGTGAGAGAATTATAAGAATGATAGAAGGAGAAAGAATAGGGGAACCAATGGGTGAGACAATGCAGGAATCAGAGATGGAGGCTGGCAAGTAAGTGGGAGAACAAGGAGAGAAGATGCAGGTGAGCAAGGAAGGAACAGAGTGGTAAGAGATGTGATGTATAGAGATTCAATGATCCGTGGTGTGTAAGATAGAATTTTAGAAGAGTGTTTGCCTAGAAGAACAATAGGCAGTGTGACTGTGGCAATTAAGTGAGGCAAAAGAGTGGATGAAATTATTGTGATGATGGGTACAAATGACTTTAAAGGTAGTGCGAATCAAGTGGCAAGAGATCTGAGGTTCGTGCTTGAGGTAGTACGGAAGAAGACTGAGAGAGGGAAGATAATTAGTGTGTTGCTCAGGTATGATGATGCAGAGAAGGGCATCAATAATGAATAGTATGATAGCCAGAATGTGTCAAAAGAGAAGCTTGGATTACATGGCTGCCTGGAGGGCATTTGAGGAAAGGAACTGTATGCAAGAGATGACTTGCATTTGAACAAGGAAGAATATAGGCATCTGGAGAGAATGTTGTTCTCAAAACAAGTCAGTGCATGAATGCAGGGAAACTAGAATTATCAGGGTGGATGGTAGCAGAGGTGGCCTCTTGTGGGAATAGTAATTTGGGAGAAGGGGGAATACATTGTGCTATATCAGTGATGTCTGAGAGAATAATGATAGATAAAGAAACTGTAACAATGCACTGATGATTCTTTATAATAATGCAAGGAGTATCCAGAATAAAGAGATGAATCGATGGTGCTGAAAGCCTCAGCCTGTCCAAAGATTATTGGGATCAGCAAGACATGGTTGACGGAAGATGATATATACTGACAGGAATAGAAGTAGCAGGGTAGAGCATTTTTCAGCAGGATAGGAAGGGCGATGGTGGAGTACTGCTTATGTTATATAATGAGTTATGTCATCTTAGACTTGAGGATTTGGAGGGCGATGGTGCTAATGGTTTTTGAGAACATATGGTGTGAAGTGGAGGTGTACAGGATAGGATATTTAGTGGGGGATCCGGAAAAGTCATCCCCAGCATTTCGCCCCTGTAGATAATGAGTGGGCTACAAAAATCTAAATAATACACCTATTTTTTTTAATAATTCTAATTTATTTTGTTTTAATGGAATAAATGCATATTATTGTTGTTTAAAACTCGAAGTTGTATGCAATGCCTCTAAGGTAATCAATTATATTACGATTTTGAAAAGCTTGGACTAAGGTACCTGAGGTAAATAAGGCCCATTTAAAAAAAAATTATATTTACGGTAAGTTGCACCGGTTTGGTTTCTTACACACACACACACACACAGAGGGCGCAATACAATGGCAAATCAGTGGCAGCATATTATCTAGCGACTGTATTGTGTCAGTTTAACCTAGACCTTTGTGGGAGGTGGTTGTGTCTTCCCGTTTAATAATATTAAGCCACAATAATTCATAAGTTTTAATTTAAAATATTGTTCTTTTTGCATTGTTTTTATATTTAAATTGTTCTTTCAACATTCAGTTTTATGATAAAAAATGTTTTAATTGATTTGAATTCATATTTTATGTGAAAATAGATGTTATCTAATCTGGTTTGCAGCGCTTAATAAGGCCCAGTAAATTTGTTGATGGACCTTCTTAAACTGCTATAATTTATGATTTTATTTTTTGGTGATTGCTCATAATAGTTACTTATTTTATTGCTAAAGGCCTCTGAAAATGTCAGAAGTTAAGAAGAAACAGAGTCTTTGGACTGATAAAAGACTAGAAGCAGCTATGAAAGCTGTGCAAAGAGGACAACTATCACAACTATTGATGGACCTTCTTAAACTGCTATAATTTATGATTTTATTTTTTGGTGATTGCTCATAATAGTTACTTATTTTATTGCTAAAGGCCTCTGAAAATGTCAGAAGTTAAGAAGAAACAGAGTCTTTGGACTGATAAAAGACTAGAAGCAGCTATGAAAGCTGTGCAAAGAGGACAACTATCACAACGTGCAGCATCAGAACGCTATGGATTACTTAGAAGAACATTGAGGAACCATTTAAAGACAGAGAAGATGATGAAAAGATTAGAAAGAAATACTATGCTAACAAAAAAAAAACAAGAGAAGAACTTGGTAGAAAGAATAGTAAAGTTTGCTTCAATTGGTGTCCCTTTAACTTCAAAATCAATACGCAGGTAAACTTTTATATTTTGCGAGCAAAATGAAATTAGGAATAACTTCAATAAAGAAAGTGGCCTCTCAGGAAAAGATTGGTTGAAGTTATTTTTAAAGAGAAACCCAACAATTTCTAAACGTAAAGCTCAATTTTTGAATCCTGCTTGAGCTGTAAGAACATGTCCTAATCCTCCATCTTGTGATTCAGATAACTCTGATGATGAGATTCCATTGGCAAATCTAAAAACAAAGAACTCTTTGAAGTCATAGTTTCAGGAGTTAATGCCAAATTATGCAGTTGTAAAGGCAACACCACGAAGAAAAGCTTTTAAATTATAAGGGCCAGAGAGTGACCAAAGATCTTTTCAAAGAAAAGGATAGTAAGAAAGTTGTGTAGTAAGAAAGAGAAGGCTGCCACTAAAAAAGAGGAAGAACAAAAAAAAAATAATAAAAGAACAAAGAGTGTCAAAAGAGGGGTGGTATTGCCATGGATGCAGAGAAGAAAAGGTTGCTGATATGAGGCAATGCATACAGTGTCTTAAATAGTACCATGAAGAGTGTGTTGGTCTCACCAAAGAAGAATGTGACTTATTTGTATGTCCTTATGACTGTTCTTAAGCTAATTATGATTAAAATTAATAATAATTAAAAATAATTGTTATATTCTTTTTTAAATATTTAATTTTCTTCAAGAGCTTTACTAAACTACTATGGTTTAATAAGGCCCACTCAAGGTGTTTATTAAAGAGTTGGTTAAAATATAAATTACTGCAAGAATTGTTCTTAATCTAAACAATTGTCTAACTTATTCAAATTTTAAATAAGGTGGGCCTTATTTGCCTCAGGTACTATATTGTTTTGATTCTAGCAGAAATTGCAGCATATGTCTTGTTTCTTTGATTGCTCAATTACTGGCAATTAGTTGTGTAATTTCGAAATTGTGCAGCCCTTGTTGTTTCTTTAAAGAATCAATGAATCGGGTAAATATTTGAGAATAAAGTAGCACAAGTTTCCTGAAATCCCCTATACCACCCCTCCACATTGTCATTGGTATGTTGCTGATCATTCAGTGTTCTTGTGTAAACATTCCACAATTCGATGACAAAACTGTGTAATTGCCAGCCTCTCTGTTGTCTTCTTCCAACATATGTATCTTCAAAGTAGTTTGCAATCACCATAGCTTCAATGGGGAAGTCATCAGCTTCAACTAAATCTTCAAATGCTTGAATAACGTTAGCAGGAGGAATAAATGCCAATGACGGAATCATTCGGATCCAATGAGCAGAATCGTGGTCTTGTTCATATCGGGCTTTTAAACCTTCATTCTGTACCTTTCACCAAACGCTTTGGGAAAGATGAAAAAAAAAAATCGGTATTTACAATACCAGGAAATTCTTGTTGGAAGGCTTGCATGGCACTTTGTTTGAAATCTCTCATAAGTCGTTGGGGGTTGGAGACCCAGTTGTAGATTTTTAACTTCTTGAAGCAACTTAACATATGTGGCATGAGTTTTGTTTGGCAGAAGCGCGTAGACCACTGGGATAACTGTATTTAATTAACAGAAAACCACTCCTGACTATGCACTAATAACTGAAGATTGTTACTAGTGGAAAAAATAAACATGCAACCTGAGAGCAGTTCGTCCTGAGAATCGTACATCAAAAACTGTTGTACATTGCCATCGATAATAATTTCTTGATAATTTTGTAGAATTACTAGGTCCTGGAGATTGCTGGGTAAAGCAGGAGTACCATTGTTGCATCAAACATGATGAATGGTTCGTTTAAGTGAATCCTTTTTAGAAAGTAATGCCATGACATTGGCATGAGCTTCTGCAATTACTGATGCAACAATTTGCTCTGGCCGTTCGTTTGTGGTTGTTGCATGTTGCCGTATTTGACCAATCATTTGCAATGCTTCTGACCTTGCAGCTTAAGCTGCATGGCTATGTTTAGTTACGACTTTCACAACTGTGCCTTCCAAACCCTCTGTCCCAACACACCCTTAGCAGGTGGAACGTTTTTCACAAACCCAGATTCCATGTTGTTCATCTACAGTTCTCTTTGAAAACAGGTAAATGTGGTTGTCATCATCATCTACCATTTTCTTTTGCCTCTAATTGATGGAACACTTTTTGCCATTGTACACACAGGATTAATCAATCAAGAATGCAAAAATCATATTGCATCTTGATTGATTAAGATGCAAAATCATATTACGTATTGCACTGCTAGCATCGCAGGTAGTGCAATATGTAAATATTGCACTGCCTGTGATGCTCAGCTTGTTCACGGATGCACCACCGATAATGAGGCAGCGAAAACAGAAAACGCATGCTGCCCACTGTTCTCTCCCCCCATGTCCATCACTAACCACATGACTATCGCCCTCATGGTCAAGTATGTATTCTTTCCATTGTGAAAGGATTCACAGTTCCAGTTAATACTTTCACAATGGAAAGAGAACCCTAAAGACATACAAAAGGGGAAAAATTAGTTTAAAAGCTATGTGACAATTTGTACACAAATGTAATTATGAAAATTTGTTCGGAAAAGTTAGAGTTATCGGAAGATCACTTCAAATAATCGACAGAGTTTAACATTGAATCTCCACTAAAGGGGCTGGGACTTCAATAAAAATTCGAGTTATCGAGAGTTGACTGTATTTACATTTTTGTAATCTACTCATTATCTACAGGGAGCAAAATGTGAGGGGCAACTTTTCCATAAAAACATTTAGTGGGGATTGTTATAAGCCAGTGAGCATGGAGAGTAAGGAGCAGATGTTTAGGCAGTTGAGCTTGGCGAGTGTGAAAAGGATAATGGTTATGGAAGATTTTAACTATAGCAGTATAAATTGGGGAGAGGAAACTTCATGTTGTAGCAAGGTCTGATTGTAAATGAGATGGCATCTCTGCCCTCTGGTTTAAGAGAGTGATTATGTGATTTTGACTTGGAAGACAAATAGACAAAGAGAAAGGAATTTATGTGGAATTATAAGGCAGGTGATTATAATAATCTTAGAAATCAGCTTCGGACAGGTTCATGGATGGAGAAATTGAAAGGACGAGATATCATCAGTGATTAATGGAACTGGTGAAGAAATATTTATTAGCAGCAGTGGCAAGTTGTATACCACAAGTAAAAAAGAGAACACACTTTGGTGTAAAGTGGATGACAAACAATGTCAGACAGGAACTGCAGTTGAAAAGAGGTTATGGAAAAGATATATGGAGAGGGTGGAGAGCAGATGCATGAAGAATATGAGAATCAGGCCAAGAGAATGATTAGTATGGTAAGAAAGGCAAAACTGGAATATGAGAGATCTAAAGAAAATCCTAAGGAATTCTATTCTTTCATTCTGTGACTTGTAGGAGGAGAAATAATTGTGGAAGAATAACATTGGATAAAAATAAGAGTAAAGTGAATGATGCGTAGAACATTGTGGAGTTGTTCAGTAAACACTTTATTGGGGTATTTCATCCTCTCTCTCTCTGTTCATTGGGCATCTAGATGCCGTATGGTCACTCCGATGCTCGGTGATGTTCCACACCGGCCCTCGCCATGTAGTCCTGTTGTTTGCTTTTCTGGCAGCCTCAACTCATCATTCATCCTGGTGAAGTATTATTTAATACTAGAGGGATGGTGCAGGTTCAAGGTTTTCGAAGTGCAAGAAGGGAATGTGTTTCAATTACTGAGTACTCTGGATATCAATAAAGCAATGAGACTGCATGATATTTTGCCACAGGTTTTGAGAGAATGCACTAAAGAACTGACTGCTCCATTGACGTGGTTTTTTGTTAAGAGCTTGGCTATGGAAAAAGTGCCCAAGGAGTGGAAGGAGGATAAGTTAGTGCCATTGAATAAGGGTGGTAGTAGAATGGAAGTGTCAAACTATAAACCAGTTTGTATTTCATCAGCAGTTAAGATTTTGGAGAAATTAGTGTGGGATCGTTTACAGCAATCTTATATGTGAGAGTCAGCATGGATTTGTTAAGGGTGCACTCTTGTTTTAGTAATCTGATTGCCTTTTATAATATAGTAACAAGAGCAGTTGATGGGGGAAAGGCATTCTGCCATTTTTTTTGGATTTTACAAAAACGTTTGAAGATGATATTTAAGTTGCAGCACTTGGGTTTAGATATCAGGTTAGTGAATTGGATTGGGAATTGGCTGTCTGGTAAACATTACAGAGTTTGCTTATGAGGGAGTATTATACTAAACAGAAGGTTACAAGTGGGATCCCACAGGACTCAGTACTAGGACCTGTATTGTTTAGGACTGGTTGGAGAAATGTTTTTTTTTTTTATTAAATAAAAAATATTCTATTTTATCTGGTCTGCAGTTACTCTCCAGATAGCCAAATATTTTCACCACAGGAGATTGGGTGAACCTATTTGTTAAGCCCTGATCATAATCATTGAAGTTTCTTGATATTTTCAGCAGTGAAAATTAAGGATGTGTCAAATATAATCAACAAACAGAAAATAAAAGTTATAGATGGTAGTGCTTGTTAGGAACAAATGATTTAAATAGTAATAAATACAGTATAAGAGAGGACATGAAAGAATTACTGAAAGAAACAAAAAAGAATAATGAAAATTGTTAGTCTAATACCTAGATATGATAGTACCAAGTTAAGACAGTACACTATAATAGTAAGAGATTAAAGTGCAGGTTGTGTAGAAGAAATGGGTGTGAGTTTGATGGTAGAAAAAATTTATATAAGAGATATGACTTGCATTTGAATGATCTTGACACCAGGAGTGTGGAGAAATTATTTATTGGGGTGAGATCTAATGCAGAGAGTCAAGGAAACAGTGAAAATATGTGTCCAGTCAGTACAGCTAAGGTATGAAATGTGATAACGATATAGATGTCATTGAGCATGTTTATGAATTTGACTTTTCGAATACGTATGGTGACAGGAAAGTTCCAATGGGTCATGCAAACTGCAAAACAATCTGGAGGTAATTAGGTAAGTCTACACACAGATGACAGAAGAATCAAGAACAAAGGGGATGAGTTTCTTCTTACCTAGGTGAATAAGCCGGCAAAGGTTGGTTGATTGGTAGAGCCTCTGCTACTAATGGCTTAGTTAAGTAAGTTTGAGCATGGTTAGTATTTGGAAGGGGACCAATCATTCGATGCTGTTGGCACACTCTCCCTCGATGAGTCTTTGGACTTCCTGGAGGTGTCAAATAATAATAAGTTGTAGCCTGAAATTGTTGGCATTAGTAAAACCTGGTTCTCAAAGTCAGATGTAGTAATAACAATTCAGCATAAAGGATAATAGAATTTTTAGGAAGGACAAAAGAGATGAGGGGGCTACTACTAATGATATCATATGATTTAAGTCCAGTTAGGATAGAAATTAACGAAAGCAATAATAGTAATAATGTTCCATGTAGTAGTGAATTTGAGGCTATACAGTGTAGAGGCTAACAAGGTGAAATATGCCACAGACCTGTCAGTTCAGTCACTAAAGACAATGAGATGTACCACCGAATTATCTGATGGGTATTGAAAAAGAAATCATTATTGATGACTTAAATTATTTGAACATTGATTAGGTAACAGAAAAAAACTCATGTTAAGGATGAAGGAGAATTTATTGAGTAATGCAAGACAACATTCTCAAGTCACACAGGAAGGAAGGAACTCAAAATTAAAGAGAAGGTTTATCATTTAAAGATGCAGCTATTTTGTTGCCCATTGGTGATAATCATACCATAAAGCTGGATTTAATATCTACTTGATTTATATAATTTTGCATTGCGAAATGAAGTCTTTTGGCTCTTTATTTTAATAAATACTTTACACACCGACCAAGAGCTTACTTACAAAAAAATACACCTCTCCGACAATTCAGGTTCCGTAGTACCGAAAGAGAGTTTTTGCTCTCTTAAGGTTTCTGCTTGGTCTCTGAAGAGAACCAACCAGTTTGAAACAGCTGTCAGGCCAGTGAAACCTTATCAAAATGGACCAATAAAAGGTGAATGTATGGATGCTTGGGCAAGCCCTCGTGTATTCTATATGGTCCGCGCTAGGGCAACTCATAAATGCCAGCAAGTGTATTCCCGTAAGTTCTCTGGTCAACTTCCTTATGAAACTTTCATAGTTTCTACATTCAGCTTTGAAATAATGTGGATGTAATATCCACTTGATTTATATAATATCATCAAGGCCTGGGAAGTACACAACTGTATACAATTGTTTCAATTAAGAAAGGTTACATCCTGAACTACAAATTCAGACATTACAACAGTTCAAGAAAATACTTTGTTCATTCAGGTCAGTCCTGAACAAAGATAGCAAGGTTGAATTAATACAGAACTCATAAATTTTTCAATATAAAAGTAGTAATAAGGTATATCACCTTATTCTTAAAATGCTCTGGATTGGAGATAGTTATAGATTTTTTTTCATTTGATTACAAAGTAAATTTATACTTGCCAAGAAATTCCTGCTTAGTCCTTTATCCAAGTATAAGCGAACAAAATTTGCACATCAAGTATCTTCGTAACTAGGCTACTTGTATATGTAATACATCCCATAATACATAGGAGATATACATCTGAAAGGAAATATACTTTACATTATTGGATGCTGAGGCAATTGATGCAAAGTCTGCATCATCTATATACAAGTAACTTAATCATGAAGGTACATCACATGTAAACTTTGATTGCACTTGGATAAAGAATTCCAGAGAAGGAAAAGAGATGAAAATTGCATAGATGGAAAGAGCGAGCATCAGAATTAGTGGTAGTTGTAGGCACAAATGACTTGGAGAAAAAAAGAATGTTGATAGACTTGAGGAAATTGCTTTAACAGGTAAAGGATAATAGTGTTGTTGGAAAAGTCATTAGCTTGCTGTTGCCAGATATGACAATAGTGAATTGAGAAGAAGAGCAGAGATAATTAGACTGGTTACAGACCTAAAAATGAATTACTGCGTAGCAGAAATAAGGGAGATGAAATGGTTTCACCGATTGAGTTTATTAGCTTCAAAATAATTGAAATGAGTTCAATGAGGCACTAACAATGAGCAAATGAGTTCATTTGCTCGTTGTTAGTGTCTGCGTGCACATATCATAGTTTTATGTTCCCAGAAGATGGCAATGTAACATTGCCGAAATATAGGAAGATATTAATTGAAGTTTTTTAATTAATATTTTAGTATACGTTGTCATTTCCTGAAAACTTTAAAGTCAAGATAAATAATGGTAATAATCAGTTACATGAAGAGTATGAAGAACAAACCAAAAGAGTTATTACTCCGTAAGGAAAACAAAAGTGCGGTATGAGTAGAAATTGGCAAATCAGGTGAAGAAAAACCCTAGAGAGTTTTTTAGATATGTGGCAAATTGAAGGATGAATAGGCATGATAAAATAATGTTATTGGCTGAAAATGGTAGAATGGTAAACTGCTGCATATAAGACATTGTTGAGGTATTCAGTGATCGATTTATAAGGGTGTTGCATCCTGATCAGGGGGGAAGTATGAGGACCTTAAGTGTAGAGGACTTAGCAGAGGATGGCTTAATTGTGAATGAGCAGGAGATATTTGAGGAAGTAAATAACTGATGTCAGTAATATGATAGTTTGATGACATATCACCATGTATTTTCAGTTAATGTTTCAGGGCATTGCATTATCAGTAGACAATGCCATTGTCTACTGCCAATGCGATGCAATGCTGTTTAATAAGAGTTTTACAACAGCACAAGTTTCAAGGGAGTAGGAGAGTAAAATTGTTCCACTGCATAAAGGTGGTGATAAGGCTATAGCTTCAAAATATAAGTCAATCTGTATATCTGGAATTGTGCTGAAGGTACTGGAGATATTGGTGAGAAGTAGGATACAGAAATGGGTTGATGACTGCAGTATTCTCTTGGTTATCAGCATGGGTTTGTTAAAGGAAGATTATGTTTTACTAACTTATGTACCATAGCAAGGTGACCAATTCCTTGGACAGGGGAGAAGCATATACAGTGGTCTACTTGGATTTTGATAGACTGCCACACAACAAACTGTTAAATAAATTGAAACAGATGGGATTGGAGAACAGCCTTCTGATTTGGCTCAGTGACTGGCTATCAGATAGGTATCAGAAAGTTGTATATAGTGGTGCAGTATGCCAAAAAAGGAAGGTCACTAGTGGTGTACTGCAGAGATCAGTTTTGGGACCATTGTTGTTCAGTTTGTATGTTAATGATATTGGGATGGGTTTAAGTAGTAATATACAGCTGTTTGCAGAATGCAAAATTGGGGAGAGCAATGCAGAGTCAAGCAGATGTTTTAGCCTTACAGGAGGGCTGGAATAGATTGAATGAATACACAGGTAAGTGGAACTGTGTGTTCAATGTTACAAAGTGTAAGGTTTTGAAATTTGGTAAGCAACGATGTTATGCAAAGTTTGCACTTAATGGGGAACTTTAAAGGAGATAGAGGAGATAAAACATTTGGGAGTGGTGGTGGACAAGGAGCTGGAATTCAGGAGCCACATTGCACAAGTTTTGAAGACATCACATCGGATAATTTCAGTGATGCGGAGGAACTTGACATGCAGAAATAAAGAGGTTATGATAAAGAGGCCATTGTATAAGGCCTTGATCAGGCCTTATATGGATTATTATGCACAGGTTTTCATGGTGATGAGGATATGTTGGAAAAGAACCAGTGAAGATTCACAAACGTGGTCAGTGGTCTTTGGAATATGGAGTACAAAGGCAGATTGAGAGAGAGAATATAAGTTGCAAACCCCAAAAGAGGGAGGAATATGATTGAGACATATAAGCTAGTCAGGGGTTATCGAGTTGGCATGGAAAATATTTTTCATAGAATTTGGAGAGGGTGGGGTAGAACAAGAGGCCATCTCTGGAAAGGTGTGTGAGCAGGAGTGAGGAAAAAGTTCTTTGGATGGAGAGTGGTTGGTGAGTGGAATGCATTGCCTGAGTGTGTTGTGCATGTAGACACACAGTGAATCAGTTTAAGGCACGGTTGGATGAGCATAGTGTGCAATAGTGTGTACCTCCCACGATGAGTCTCTGACTACATGGAGGTCAGATGATAATAATCATAATGAATAATAAGATGGCTGAGTTGTGAGATGCAAAGGTAGTTCAGTTTGTCAATCTGTTGAGTGAATTTGAAGGAAAGTTGGAATAGTATAAAGTTAGCGGATTGCATTTGAATGTGTTTGGTGTCGGGCATTTAGAAAGCCTATAGTTTGCTGAGAAGTCACAGAATTGAGAAGTTAATGTTGCTAACAATCAAAATGTACTTGGGAAGCAGGATGACACAGCTAAATGGGTTGTATGACAGGAGGAAGATGGAATAAGTGGTTGAAGATGCAGTTGCAGCAGGAGAAGGTGATGAAATGCACAAATGTGAAGATGAGACAGGTCTGAATGGCAATCAGAGTCAGGATCAGGGAAACAGGAGTGATCAGGTTTTTGATCTGATCACTCCTGTTTCCCTGATCCTAGCAGCTAGAATAGAGAATGTGTTGTTGGGTTTGGTAGAATGGCATTAGAGACACAGTGATTATTATGTTTATATGCAAATATAAGGAGTATTCAAAATAAGAGAACCGAGTTTGTCGCATTGATTGAGTCAGTTTGCCCAAAGATAACTGGCATAAGTGAAACTTCGTTGTTTCAGGATGATGTGATAAATTAAAGAAGCCAAGAAATTATATTCTTGGTTTCATCCTTTATCCAAGTGTAAGCAAACAAAGTTTGTGCTTGAATTAACTTTATGACTGGCCTACTTGTATATAGAGGCTAATGACTTCACATCAATAGCCTTAGTATCCCATAATGCAATGCACATATCCTTACAGATGTGTAATGCCACACATTATTGTAATTTATGGCTACTTGTATATGGAAATGTGACTTCTGCATTACTTCAACCTTTGTGTCACTTCTGAGTCTGTCTCCCACTGATGAGACTTCAATAAAGGTTGAAATAGTCTGGATAGTGGTCCTTCCTATAATGCATAGCATTAGACATGTCTGTAAGGATATGTGCATTGCATTATCGGATACTAAGGCTATTAATGTGAAGTCATTAGCCTCTATACAAGTAGCCCAGTTATGAAGTGACTTCATATGCAAACTTTTTTTGCTTACACTTGGATAAAGGATGAAACCAAGTATATCATTTCTTGGCATCTTTAATTTATTGCATAACCAAGTGGAAAATCTTTCAACAGGATGATATGATGTCAGGAATGGAAATGGAAGAATATATAATTTTTCAGAAGGATAGAAAGGTGAAAAGAAGATGGGGAGGGCTGTTAATGATTGCAGAAGAATTCTGTCCTCAAAGTGAGGAAGTTGCTAGTACTTTTGAATCTGCATGCTGTGAAGTTGAAATGGACAGGCTAGTATATCTGATAGGATGCTGTTATAGGCCAGGGAATGTAAAGAATACTGATTGTGAAATGTTTAGGCAAATTGGTTGAACATGTAAAAATA
This sequence comes from Typopeltis vanoorti, assembly GCF_054136105.1. NCBI lineage: Eukaryota > Metazoa > Arthropoda > Arachnida > Uropygi > Thelyphonidae > Typopeltis > Typopeltis vanoorti. Next base: position 18,887,300 of record NC_143558.1, read on the forward strand.
AGATGATCTTGATGGGAGACTTTAATTACAGGAATATGGAACGGAAGGTGGATATAGTATACAGGAACATAAGTTTGTTGATTTTCTCTAGGGACAAATATCTTAAACAGCATGTGACTGAAGCAACTAGAGACTTTTGTTTTTTGGATTTGGTGATAAATCCATGCAATGTAGTTGTTAATGAGGTATTGACACTGCTCCCAGTTGGTGAGAGTGATCATGATGTACTTGTTTGGGAAGTGGTGAAACAAGAAAAGGTTGCTGTCAAAAATGGATATATAAGTTGAAGTATAAGGTGGGTTATTATGGAAAGCTCTGTCGTCAACTGCCAATATGTTGACAGTGCATGGAAATTCATGAGGCAGTATCTGACACAAGCAATGTGTACTGCATACTAAGGAGCAAGTGAGTGAATAGAGTAAGAGTGAAATAGATGAACATTGAAATCAAGCAGACTGTGTTGAAAAAGAAAATGTTATGGAGGAGGTACAAGACAGTTGGTAACGATCTGATCCATGTGCAGGCCAGGAAGGCGACAGGCATGCTAAAGAAAGAAAAGGTGCAATATGAATAATTATGGCACTGGTGGATAATCATGGCAGTGGAGTAACTGTTGCAAAGGATATAGTAGAATTATTGAATGTGCACTTTATCACCATATATCATACTGGTGCAAATGATGCACAGCATCATTTGCACCAGTATGATATATGCACATGTAGAAGGAAGACAAATATTAGGAGAAAATTGGAAATTAAAGAATCAGAGGTGTATCAGGTGTTGATTGGGTTGGATGTTAAGAAGGCTCTGGGTATGAATAACATATCACCCCATAGTCTTAAGGATTGTGTGCAATAGTTAACTATGCTTGACTTGGGTCTTACAGTGGGTGAGGTTCCTGAGGAGTAGAAACAAGGCAAAATAGTACCACTCCACAAGCATGGTACTAGGACAGAAGTTTTCAATTATAAACCAGTTTGTATAACTGCATAGTCAAGTGTTGGAGATATTAGTTAGGAAGGGCATGGTATTCTTTATGATGGTCAGCATGGAATTGTGAAGGTATGTCTTATTTTAGCAATTTACTTGCATTTTATGATAAAGTGACAAGTGTGTTGGATAAGGCAGGTTCATATACAGTAATATTCTTCGACCTTTCAAAAGTGTTTGATAGATTACCACAAATAAGTTATCTTACAAGCTGCAGAGAATGGAAATAGACAGATTGGATAATTATATCCAATGGATATAATTGGATAGTTATAATAGATATCCATTGGATAGTTAGATGGATTGGAGATTGGCTCTCTGAATAATATCAGTAGTTGTGTATAATGGAACAGTGTCTCAAAAAAGAAGGGTAACCAGTGGCATGTCTTAAGTGTCTGTTCTTAGGCAAACAGCTGAAGGAATCTTCAGTTGTTTGCTGATGATGCAAAGTTGGAGAGAATTATAAGCAGTACTTCTACTGCTGTCAGTTCCCTTCAGGAAGATTTGTAGTTTTAATGTTAATAAGAGCAAGGTGCATTTTGCAGTGAAATATAAGGCTTGGTACTATATTGATGGTGTTGTACTACAGGAGATGGATGAAATTCAACATTTGAAAGTGGTGTCTGACAATAGACTGAAGTTTAGAGGGGGATATTAAAAGTGTTGCAAAGACTGAACTTAGTAGTGCCACTGTGGTAAGAAGTACTCTAACACGTAGAAATAAGGATGTGGTTGTGCCAGTGTACAAAGCACTGGTCAGACCACACTTGGGCTGTTGTACTCAGATTTGATCACCCTAGTTTTCAGTGTGATGTCAAAACATTGACATCACACTGAGAGGGTCCAGAGAAGAATGATTTTAGAAGAAATGTGGATTGCAGAGTTTGGTAAGGGGATGAATGGATGAATCTAGAGGGGATTATAAAAAGAAAGCGTAGAAGAACCATTGGCCATCCCTGGAAGTTATGTAAGAGTGGTGAAGAGAGATATGAGGAATAGGTGAATTGTCAGTGAATGGAATTCATTACCTGTATATGTTGTTAATGCATGGAGTGTTAAGATCATTAAAAGAAACACACGTATAAACCACAGTGAAAATTATTTAATTGTAAATATTTCATCCTAAGTATCTTAGGACATCATCAGTATAGTATTTAAACAAAAATTAGGAATAACATACAGTTAGGACGCATGATTACAATAGAATCTCATGAAAACGTGCATAACGTGCTAAAGTAGTACAAAAAAAAAAAAAAAAAAAAAAAACCGTTAATTATTTAACACAGTTTTGTGTGATAATTTCCCATACTTTAGGAATAGTAAGAACGTCATTGCGGTTTAGGTTGTCCCTACTACACAGACCAAACCTAAACCGCAACGACATTCTTACTATTCCTAAAGTATGGGAAATTATCACACAAAACTGTGTTAAATAATTAACGTTTTTTTTTTTTTTGTACTACTTTAGCACGTTATGCACGTTTTCATGAGATTCTATTGTAATCATGCGCCCTAACTGTATGTTATTCGTAATTTTTGTTTAAATACTGTACTGATGATGTCCTAAGATACTTAGGATGAAATATTTACAATTAAATAATTTTCACTGTGGTTTATACGTGTGTTTCTTTTAATGATGATCGCCCCACAGGTTTCGTTATTTAAAAAAGTTTTATTCCTTCACGGGGAAATGACAGCGCAGAAGACAAACTTACTAGGAAAACTGCAACTAAAACAGGGTAAGCTACGAGCTAGAATATCTTTTTTAAAAAAGTGCAGACGTGATAATCTTATTCCAACCTTTGCTAAGCTGAAAGAAACCATCAAATCTCCAGGCGCCCATAAAATCTATCAAAAAGCAAGTCATTCCTTACTACTCAATCAGTTACGAGTGTCTAAGCATGAACTAGCAACAAACATTTTAAATATTACAGAACTAGAAACAGATTTGTCAAATACGTTAAATCAAGAATTGCTACAATTAATTATAACTGTCTCAGAGAATTCGAGAAAAAAAGCTTTTGATAAAAGCAATAGTGCTCTACATATTAAATACCTTAATCTATTAAATCGATCAAAAAAGATCACTAACAAATTACCAACGGAAAAATGGGTAGTCAATTTATCTAACCGTCAACTAACAAAAGATGAATTAAATGTTCTAACAAGAGGCCATAAATTTGCGATTTCACCAAAGTGTTTCCCATATTTAGACTTTATACATAATATAGAAAGAAACATCAAGCATCTCTCCAGTATTGAAGCCAACAAACTTCGTTTCGAAGTAGCTAAAGTGATCTACAATGCCAAACCTTCAGAATTAAATATCCCACCGTCGGAATTGAAAGCTATTATTTCCTTAAAACGTAACAAAAATGTAATCATTACTAGAGCTGATAAAGGAAATACCACTGTGGTTCTTGATACCAATTCATATGACCGAAAAATTAATTTACTTCTTCGAGATCGTAATACTTACTCCAAATTGGATTTTGATCCTACGAATCGTCAACTCAGAAAATTAAATAAGCTACTTAATGAAACTTCCTCCTTAGATGAAGAAACTATCAAAAAACTTAAGACATACCATGCAAGACCTCCTAGAATTTATGGCTTACCTAAGCTACACAAAACTAATGTTCCACTTAGACCTGTTGTAGACTGTATCGGCTGTCCAACGTACAAGTTATCAAGATTCTTATCTAACCTTCTCCGCCCTCACATAAGCCACTCAGTCTCTTCAATCAAAAATTCTACTGAGTTTCACACAAAAATTAAAGACATTCAACTATCAAAAACTGACTTGTTAATCAGCTTCAACATTGTCTCCCTCTTCACTAACATTCACCATAAAGAAACAATAGAATTACTTACTCAAAAATTTCCGTCTGATATAGTTGAATTGTTCAAGTTTGTTATTGCATCAGGTTACTTCACCTGGAAAGGTCAAATTTACAAGCAAGAGGAAGGAACAGCAATGGGATCTCCTTTATCACCAAACCTAGCAAATTTGTTTCTAGAACACCTTGAGGAAAAAATATTCACTTTTGAACCCAAAAGTGAATATTTGGGTTCAGAAGTTCAAACCAAAAATTTGGCTAAGATATGTCGATGACGTATTTGCAGTATGGAATCATCCCGAACCTGAATTACAACTGTTTCTAGATAAAATTAACTTTCTTCATCATCGCATCAACTTTACGTTAGAAAAAGAATCTCCACAGGGTATCTCTTTTTTGGATTTACACATCAAAAGAAAAGAAGACGGTTCCATCACCACTTCCGTCTTTCGCAAGCCTACATTCTCAGGTCGCTACATTCACAATTCTTCTGCTCATCATCCATCTCAGAAATCTGGCATTATTAAATCACTAGTTTCCAGAGCACACAAATTCTGCTCCTCTGAAGAATCTTTAAACCAGGAATTAGAAGTTATCAAAAATACAGCCATCCTAAATGGATATAATCCCAAAACAACTCAAAAAATCATCAGTCACTTCTGCATACATCAAACCAGACAGGAAGAAGTGCATAGGATTCCCATACCTTACATTAAAGGCATCTCAGAATGTCTTTCTAAAATTATGAAGAAATACAATTTTGCCACTACTTACAAACCTATCAACCAAATTTACAACTTATTACCTTCTCCTAAGGACAAACTCTCACCCTTGATGTTGCCTGGTGTTTATGAGATTCCATGCTCATGCAAATTATCTTACTTTGGACAGACAGGTAGGTCTGTTCAGAAACGCATCTCGGAACATCAAGACCACATTCGTCTTCTTAAACCGCAGAAATCTGGCCTCTCTCAACACGGAATTGAAAATCCAAACCATAGGATCCATTGGGAAAAGGCTAAACTTTTACATAGATCTATATTTAAACATGAACGTTTATACAAAGAAAGTTCTGAAGCCCTACTACACAGACCAAACCTAAACCGCAACGACGTTCTTACTATTCCTAAAGTATGGGAAATTATCACACAAAACTGTGTTAAATAATTAACGTTTTTTTTTTTTTGTACTACTTTAGCACGTTATGCACGTTTTCATGAGATTCTATTGTAATCATGCGCCCTAACTGTATGTTATTCCCAATTTTTGTTTAAATACTGTACTGATGATGTCCTAAGATACTTAGGATGAAATATTTACAATTAAATAATTTTCACTGTGGTTTATACGTGTGTTTCTTTTAATGATGATCGCCCCACAGGTTTTGTTATTTAAAAAAGGGAGTGTTAAGGATTTTAACATTCAGAACCTCTAATGATGAGTCCGCCAATTTCATGTAAGGTGTAGTAATAATAATAATAAAAGGCTAAACAAGAATATAATTTCTTGGCAAGTATAATTTATTTTAAGGATGAAAAGTTATGAAATATACCTAAGCCAGGAAGGGTTACAAGTATTGTATGGAAAGCAAAGTTGAAGTATGAAAAGAAATTGACTCTGCAGGCTAATAGAAGCCCAAAATAATTCTAATATTATGCATCAAGTAAAATAAAGACTGAATCCAGAAGAATAACTTTATTGAAAGCAGATTGTTTGCTTGTGTCTAAAGCAAAGGCATTTATTCAAATAATAAGTGCTCACTTCACTAACATCTATCAATCTGGTATATGCAAAATGGTGCACAGTGCTACCACTACATTGGTTGGAGAGATAAAGCTACATGAGAAGATATTTCTAGAGCTGTTTCATAACTTCAATATGAATTTGGCAGTAGGCTAGATGGGATCGTGTGCTAAGGAATGCCCAGTCTTGACTTCAATATATATTTGAGTCTCAACTCAGGAAATCCCTTATGAATGGAAATAATGTAAAATAGTCCAATTGTACAAGGGTGGTGGCACAACTACTGATCTATCAGTATCTCATGATACCAATAGGTTAGTAATTTTGTTTTAGTGTGATATTTTGGAGAAGTTACTCATATATGGGAATGAGTTGATAGACAAGCTATGCTTTGCAAATAACAGCTTGAGTTTACTAAAGAGGTCATTATGCCTGAGCAATTTGTTCATAATGTTATGGCTGTGTTGGATAAAGGGCTTTGTTAAGGCATTTTAGTATACCACAGTTTTGATTTATACCATCTGTTATTTGTCAGTGACTCCAGGATTGTCATGACACTGTACTTTTACTGTTTCTCTTATTTAACAATCTTTCAAAGTAATTGCTCTAGACATCCAGAATACCTTCAGTTTTTATGTCATCTTTATGACAAAAAAAATTTCTTACATTTCTAAGCTCTTTTCAATAGCCTCCAGAACTTTTGGTCACCTTATTTTCTTTCTAAAATCTTATGACTTGTGTTTAGCTACTTTTAAATATATTTCAGCTTACTTTCATTTTTCTGTGTATTCTCAATGAAACTAAAGAACAGAATAGATGAAAATAGTAGGCTGAGTGACCATATTCTTGAAGAAGTAAATGATTATCAGTACCTTGGTTACTACATCTATACTCTAACAGACATAGTTAAAAGATCTTCAGTATCTAATATCTGGAACTCCAATCTCATCACACAAATACTAAAATTTGTCTGTTCCAAACCACCTTGTAAAAGTGGTTTCGTAAAGCCATATTTATATGTAGTGCCCATACTTGGAGCATCACTGCTCAACAAGGAGTTAATATCATCAATAGCTTTGGGACAGCTTGCCTTGGAACGGTACTAGGATATATGTGGAAAGATCACATTCCTAATGCTGCCATTCTTGAAGAAAGCCAGCAAATGCTGCAAATGGAAACAATTAAAAAAAAAGAAAGTAAGCTAAGCTAGTTGATAGACCAACTTTTAGACATCTGCCTTCACTTATATTTAATGCCCTTTCTCTCTCTCTCTCTCTCTACAGGCCAACTGCTGGACACAGAGGAAGACCAAGAAAACAGTTTTGGCAATACAGAAGCAAACTTCTTTTGAAGACTAGACATGAACCATCTGACATTTACCATTTGGTACAAAGCAGACCAACTTGGCTCACTTTCATCCAATACTTTATCTTTAAGTTTTTGTTATGCAAATATTTCTGTATATATTTCCCTATTTATACATTAATAAATAATGATTTTCTAATAGCACCCCATGCTGACTTACTCAATAAGAAATTTTATATGCTTTCTTCTCTTTCCAGTACTGTCTAACTTCTTGAGTCCACTATGAATTTTTGATTTTTGTATCCTGCTAGGATCCCCCCTCCCCCTTCTGAGTTTGCCACCAAGTCTCCAAGCTTTGTTTCTTGTTTTTAATCTCTCATTTGTTTTTTAAATTATATTTGAATTTGTAGTTCACTTCTGAAATCTACTTCATTTTGATTTTCTTGAAAACTTTCATTATTATTATTATTAGCATCTGACCATGGAGTCAGAGACTCATAATGGGAGGTACACACTATTGCACAATAGTGTGTAACTCCCATGCCTTATCTATCTAACCATACCATGCCTTAAACTGATTCAATGTGTCTACATTCACAACACACTCAGGCAATGCATTCCACTCACCAACCACTCTCCATGCAATGCAAAGAGCCTTCTCCTCACTCCTCTGCTCACACCCTCATTATACAGTTTTCAGCAATTGCCTCTTGTTCTATCCCTTCCCTCTCACATTCTATGAAAAATCTTCTCTATGTCAACCTGATAACCCCTGACTAGCTTATATGTCTCAATCATACCCCCACCCCTTCCTCCTATTCATGAGGCTCTGCAACTTACATTCTCTCAATTTGTCCTCATACTCCACATTCCAAAGACCAGTGGCCACCTTGTGAATCTTCTCTGGACCCTTTCCAACATATCCTTGTCATCATGAAAACCCGGTGACCAAATCTGTGCACAATCATCCATATGAGGCCTGATCAAGGCCTTATTCATCACCTCTCTATTTCTGCATGTCAGGGTCCTCCGCATCATTGCCATTATTCTATATGATATCTTCACAACTGGTGCAATGTGGCTCCTGAATTTCAAGTCCTTGTCCACCATCACTCCTAGATCTCTTATATATCTTCTACTTCCTTTAAAGTTTCCCCACCAAGTGTATATTTTGCATCTTATCGCTGCTTACCAAATCTCCAAACCTTACACTTTGCAACATTGAACTGAAGTTCCCCTTACCTGTCCATTCATGTAATCTATTCAAGTTCTCTTGTAAGGCCATAACATCTGCTTGACTCTGCATTGCTCTCCCCAGTTTTGCATCATCTGCAAACAGCTGCATCACTAGTTAAATTCATCCTAATATCATTAACTATGCATTCATACTTTTTGTTCAGCATGATATTTATATATACTTGGCTCTCAAAACTAAATGATGACTTCTTACTTCATATCCTTTGCATGCTTGTGTATTCTGAACCATTATGAAGTTATCTCTAACAATAATAACATGCGAAGACTTTTATTTTTCCTTGTGCCTTCTGTCCATGGGAATTTGTACACATTTTATGTGGCAACATGGTGTTAGTAATGACTAGTTCATGTTCCAGATAAGAAAAGCAGCAGATCTTAGCAGTATTATTATGACACTGAACCCATCAACTGTGATACTCCTTGTGTTAATTTGTTCTAAGATACTAACATAACAAACTATGTGAGGTTGTTAACACTGGTGTGTGTGTGTGTGTGTGTGTGTGTGTGTGTGTGTGTGTGTGTGTGTGTGTGTGTGTGTGTGTGTGTGTGTGTGTGTGTGTGTGTGTGTTTAGTCAGTGTTTCACTGATGTTCTTTTGTTGCAAAGACCTAGGTTTGAATTCAGTCTAGGATGCAAAGAACCTTGATCAAGGCTTTCGTCTGAAGATGAGTTAGATGGTCTCATACAGTGGTGGCAGGGTATTTTCATTCCACTAAACAGGCAAACCAGTCAAAAGCACACATGCACTTGATGGCTACTGTTCACTAATGCACTATGCAGGTAGGATTAATCTCCCTATCACTGCATTTTTTTCACTGATGCTATTTTAATCTCCAGAGGGAGTAGACAAGTCCATTTTAGCTCAATCTGACTTTTAGAGAGGTTGCAATCGGTCACCACCCATACCTATTCAACAATAGCTGATCCAAACTGTCAACAATATTAAATAGCATCCTGTGAAGAATGTATGGTGGACACTTGGCACCATTCCCGACTTATTTTTATGGTATTAACGGTATTTTTTAATATTTTTTTATGACATTAGAGGGCACCAAAATCGGACTTGAGATCTTTTGTCCATTACAATTGTATTGTTTCACTTAATCCCTGTTGCATATACATGCTGTGTTGTGCTCTGATGATGTTGATTTGAAATTCAGTGAAACATAAGCAGTTAATAAAACATGTTTTTATAAAATAGTTTGTTTGGTGTTGTTAATATCATTAAAAATAAGTCATGAATAACCGTCAATACCTAATCTGTTAGATTAACTTGGCACCATCTTGTGGTCCTCAACACAGTATCGTCTGAAATAGTGAGTGTCCTGTGGTTTGATTTTCGCAAGTTTATGGAATGAAAAACCTGAATTTCTGGGATTGAAGACCTGTTTGCCATGCCAGAGATTGACTAACTCAGGAATCATTCAAAGAAAGTAATAATAAATTTAGTTTAATCCTTTATCCAAGTGTGAGCAAACAAAGTTTGCACCTGAAAATTTTCAGGTGCAAACTTTGTTTGCTCACACTTGGATAAAGGATTAAACTAAATTTATTATAGTCTAACCAAGTGAAAAATAAACTTTCAACATTCAAAGAAAGACTTACAAAAAGTTCCTCAAGTCAGCCACTAGAATTAAATTCAGAACAGTCTTTTTTATGGTAGCTTAACATTATGAATGCAAATACCATTTCTACAGGGCTCATCATTGCATTAATTAGATTTCAAAGAAACTAAGTTACTTGATTATGATGGGAACAACTGAATGATGATCCAGAAGAGCTTCCCTTCAGTTAAGCATTAATAAGTTAAACTTTATTCAGAGTTATTTTTGGACACTCCACCAATATTTTATCTTGCTATGTCATTTTAATCTGAAATAGTAATAATAAAAAAAAGTTATAAGCATTATTTATTTTTGTTTTTTTTAAGTCCCTAAAATCAAGCTTCATCTCAGTATGTGAAATAATTAGTATGTGTGTGTGTTACAGTTGTTAGCTTGCTATCAATACTTGATTTATTGCTTTTAAAATGAAAACATTTTCATATTTGCATGAAGATTTTTAGAATGTCATGTTTTGATTGGGGGGAATATGGAAAAAAAAAATCAGCTAACGCCTTTTTTTTATTCCCATATACGGGGAGTTGGTGAGGCCATTTAGTCCTATCTAACTTTTGGAGACTGAGTGGGCAGTTCAATCTCCACTGGTACCAATCAGAGATAGATGGCCCAAGGCTATCACTAATTAAGCAGTACACAGTGAAGAGAGACGGCTCAAATGTGCCGCCATCTCGTGGTCACTAACCCTAACACAATATATTTAATGTCTGAAAATAATGTGGGTTCTACGGTCGATTTTCTTGAGTTTACGGGACGAAAAACCCGAGTTTCCGGGAGGAAAAACCCGCTTGCCCGTGCCAGAGATCGACTAACTCGGGAACCGGTCGAAAAAAGGCTTAGAAAAATTTCCTCTAGTCGCCGACTAGACTCGAAACCAAGTCTTTCTTTGTGCGGCCAAGCGCCGTGGTGTGCAAACGCCACATCCACTGAGCTACACAGGCTCTGGGGAAAATGGAAGTAAATAATATACTCCAAAATAAAGGATACTTTACTTGTCTCATTTTATTGTTTTAACAGATAATTATTCATGCACTATCTAATTATCCATCATATATAAGTATCACCACTCTTAATGTTTTAAGGGTATGTGATACCCTTAGTAGGTACACACACACACACACACACACACCTTAAAAGGTGTGTGTGTGTATTAGAGTCACTTGTTCTTATTTTGTTTATTATGACTCCTGCCACAAAAGGTTGTAATCCTAGTAGCATACTGGCTTCATAAGTGGGCTAAGGTTTAATTTTTTTTTTTGCATAACCTGAAACCCTGCTCTTGAGACCAAATGTGAAACTTTAAATTTAAGTCACCTCAGTCCTCCAGTACTGGAGAGGTGATCTCACACTGGGCAGTGAAATTCATTTCCCACCTAAAGGCATTTATAAACATCTGCACCCATGGCACAATTTGAACTTACAGCATGTTGAAGAGCAGGAACACTGTTTATTCAGCAAATCAGGCTGAATGAACAGTGTAAATGAATAATGCATTAGTTCACTATGCATTTAATATACATTACACTATATCTTGCATATTACATTAATGCTGTTGGTAAACATCAAGTTGTATTTATCATATAATATAGGTATACTCTGGCAGGAATGATTTTGAAAATACTTAATATTTGGGATGTTTACTAAACTTTGTCAAGCTATTTAATTTTGGCTTAAATTAAGCAATATTTGATATCTTAATTCTTCAGAATAATTAAAAATCATAGCATTATATCATTCTAAGATTGTCAGCAATACCTAAATGCATGTAATTGTTGTGATGACCACTGCTGTCATGGGACAAAAGTGGTCAAGTTGTTCACTGAACTGATGACCAGATTATCTAGTTTCATACCAGTTCTGTAGATTATAAACTAAAGTTGTGTGTGTGGGGGGGGGGGTGAATTAATAAGTGAATGGACAACCGAAAATGGAGCCATGCTTAATTTAAATATGCACCATTTTTTAAATAAACATGATTTAATTTTAATTTAAATCCAAAATTAATGATTAAATTAAATATTTTTCAGATAATACTAGAGAATTTCTAAAACTTTAGTTATACATACTTTACTGGAAAACAAATATCCATGCATTGGTACTTAAAATAACAAAAGCATTTTTATTTTTGCTATTAATTTGTTGTCTAATTTTCTGTAACATAATATACTTTTTCAAATAGTAAATAAGCATCAAGTTTCAAAGCAAAGATAAACCTTACTCTTGATTACTTTTAAAAGTTGTACTAATTTTATCTTATGTTTAGGTATTGTGTAGTTTATCTGATGCATCTTCTATGTCTGTGACACGTAGATCTGCTGGTCTTCCTTTATTGGTTCAGTCAATAATTTCTGGAGAATCAACTTTGAAGCAAGTAAATATACTCATTGTTTTATACTTACAGATAAGTATTAGAAAAGAGCACAGTATGTGTTGTAGTGATTTTTATTTTATCGTTGCATCTCTTCAGTATTTTACACTATGTTTAACTAGGTATTGAGACATCCCTTAATTTTAAACTGAAACATACTGAAATATATATTTTTATCTTCATACGTGACCTAACTTCTGTATAAGGTAAATGGATATACTTCCTTGAGTCAGTTGTACATCATATTGCAGTACCACGTGAAAAAGAATTTATGGATTTTGAAAACAATCCTAGGATAACAGAGTTCAAATTAGGAGTCTGCAGCAGGTCAGGTTAGTAGCAGGACATACACAATGAGCCAGATGGTTACAAGGTTTTAAATGGTTTCATTCAAGAGAGTGGTCTCGAATGGAAAAATTGCAGTGAGTTTGTACTGACACCACTGTCTGCCTTACAGGTAGAAATTCAGGTTTAGTCATTAAAATTAAGGATATGACAGATAATAACTTATGTCAATTCATTGCTACATTCATAGGCAAAACCTGGCCTCCAAAAAAATGGCACCTGAGCTTAATTAAGTCCTGTCTCAATCTGTTAAAATTATTAATTATATAAAAATAGTGCTTTAAATACAAGGCTGTTAAAAGCATTGTGCGATGAAATGGGCTCTGATCATCAAAATAGTCTTTTCCATTTGAAGGTCCGTTGGCTGTCTTGCAGTAAAGTTCTCAAGAGGTTATATGAACTCCAAAAGGAAGTTGAGCTGTTTCTAATTGATAAGAAAAGTGACCTGTCCCATTATTTCCTGGATAAAAAAATGGGTAGCCAGGCTGGCATATCTCAGCGACATATTTTCTTACATAAATGAGTTGAATTTAAAACTTCAAGGTCCAGATACATTGATATTTATGCTTGGAACAAGTTAGAATCATTCAAAAAAGAAACTCAAACTCTTGCTTAATATGACTGCAGAGAGAAATAATAAATTTTTCAGTCATACTCAGATTATATTATGGAAGTAGATAATTTCTATTCACAGAATTCAGTTTCAGATATTATTGCAGCCCACTTGAAGATGTTGTTGTCATTTGAAAAGTATTATCCCAAACATAGGGATTCCTGGAGGCAAAATATGTGGATTGTGAACCCCTTTGTTGAACACAAAGAGACAGCCCCTTCCCATGAAGAAACCCTTCAACTTATTGAATTATCATCAGACAAAGGACTGGAAAGTACTTTTAATTCTATGAGTAATTTGAAATTCTGGATAAGAATGAAAAATTGATATCCAAATTTACATGAAATAATAACGAGATTTCTTCATTGTTTTTCCACCACATATCTTTGTGAAACTGCATTTTCTGCCATGACTGTGCTTAAAACAAAACTGAGGATAACTTTTTTAATAACATATAATGAAGATGTTATTGGCATGTAAATATTTGGCATGTGTATGTGATAATAAGTGTTTTGCCCACAAGTTGACATCATTCTGTGGCTTCCCCTGCTAAGCTGACTTCTATGGCATCAGCTTAGCAATACATAAATATTTTTCTCATTAACGGTTTTTTTTTCAAACCAACATCATTAAAATCAATTTAATGATATAATAATCAATTTTACACTGATTAATATGATACATTTTTGGTGATCAGAATGGGATATGTCAATGAAAATCGGCACAAATTAATTTAATGATTTTGGCCTGAGGAAACTGCAATATGCCACAAGATTTCATTAGGCTAGTGATTGATAACTAATTTAGATGAAATTTTATATTTGTCAACATCCCACATCGTATACATAAGTGTACTAATACTCTTTATGATTATGCCATAATTAATTATTAATACATGTTAGTTTAATGTATGAACTTTAAAAAAATTGGAAAGGTATTTATGAGTAAATTTGTTGGGACTGGGCTCTCAGTCCTTTTGACCTTTTGAGACTGCGACCTGGTAAAAAAAAGAATTTACCAGGTCGCAGTCTCAAAAGGTTGACACTGTTCTAAAGCACTTCTTACTATATCAGTCCACTTAGATCTTTTGGTTTTGTCTTTTTTCCTACCACCTTGGAAAAGAAAAAAAAACTTGTTTTGCTCACCTTTCCTCTCGCATTCTGTTTAATTCAAGAATGTGTAAGAATGTATAAGCTCTGCTTATACATTCTTGAATGTTAATATCAAGTTCCTTCCTAATATCCTCATCAATGGATAATATCCATTGATATTATCCTTCTGAAGGTTGCTTCTGAAGTATATTTGTATAAATGTTACCTGGAATGCTCATCAAGGAAATTCCTCTGTAATTCACACAGTCAGTTTTTTTTTTTGTTTATAGGTGGTACTACGACAGCTCTACTGTAGTCATCTGAAATTTGACACAAATTATGCAGTATAGTCTTTATATTCATAACTAACTCCATAATTGCACATTTCTTTTTGAACACCATATACTCCAGCTACTTTCCATATCTCGGGTTTCTATTGGCTTTTTCTACATTACATATGCAATCATTTATACTCCTGATTGCATTCTTTGTGAATTTCTAGAACTTCTTGATTTACTACTGCTGGTCTATGATTATTTATTTCATTTAATAATCTTTCAAAATAATTACTTGAGGCATCCAGAATATCTTTAATCTTCATTTTTTTATTTCATCTTTATCTTCTCTGATTCCTTTTATAAGTACCCTTTCTTCATTATCTTGATGTATCAGGATATCTGCTATATTCTTACCAAAGCTTCCCAGTACTGCTGTTACACATTGATTTGATTTGGTGCCATTATTTTTCCTGTATTATCTCGCAGCACATGCTAATTTACATTCTAGAAACTTTCTATATGATTTCTTTTTTTGATGACTGCCTCCTTAACTTCCTGAGCCTACCACAATGTTTCATACCTTGCAGACTTATCTCCATGCTTCGCTGACTGAATTATTTAATGTTTTCTCCAGAGTTTGACAATAAGTCTTCAAGATATGATTCTTGTCTTCATATTCTTTCATTTCTTATTGAATAATATTTGTATATTTGAACCCAAATATACAATTGTGAATTGTGCATTTGGGTCCACAATTCACCCACAAAGTTCAACTTTGATTCTTTTAAAACCTTGCACACGTTTGTTTTCATTATGATATTCAAATTTTTTTTCTCCCTACTCAAAATTAAATGATGATCACTTCCTATTTCAAATCTTCTGTACACTCTTATGTCCTAAACCTGCATGAAGATATGTTGATTGTACGCACTGTATATACAGAGACAAGCTATATTACATTTCAAACAGCATGCCAAAGAGACAATAATTTGATCAACCGTTATTCAAAGCTATACACTATTTATAACATTATCAGAGAACAAATTCATATCATCATCATCAAATTCCTGCCATGTACCCTCAAGGGGTGTACAGGATATGATAGTACTACATGAAAAAAATTACATCATTACTAACTTCCTATCTACAATTTTCCTCCAAATCAGTCTATTACTTGTCAAGACTTCGACATTATCAGATCTTATATTGCTATCGTCTAAGGCACTTTGTACCGTATCAATCCACCTATATATTGGTCTTCCTCTGGGTCATTTTGCTGCCAACCTGGCAGAGAACACTTGTTTTTCTAATCTTTCTTCGCCCATTCTGTTTAAGTGACCATACCACCTCAAATTAGATCTTCTAATGCATTCCTGGATGCTGACAATGTCAAGTTCTTTACTAATATCCTCGTTTTTAATATGATATTGCCATTGATGCCATCTGTTCACGCCTATAATCTTTCTCAGGACTCTCATATCTGTGCTCTCTAGTCTTTGGTCAAGTGTTTTACTTCTAACCCAGCTCTCAGATCCATAAGTTAAAACTGGTTTGAACACTGTCTTGTATACAGCTAATTTAGTGTTCCGTTCCGACTAATTTCTCTCTTATTCCATATGAATTTATTCAATTGACTTCCCACCATACCAGCTTTGCTGATTCTGTTGTCTATTTCTATATTTAATTTACCATCTTCACTAAAAATCGTGCCTAAGTAGCTGAAATGTTTTACTTGTTCCACGGGTTCTCCATTCACAACACAGTTGACATTTTCAATGATTCTGCCTATTTTCATTGTCTTTGTCTTTTTATTTGCATACCTTCATACTATATCTATTAAAACAGTTTTTCAATTTAGTCAGAGAATCTTGCAGACGTGTAGTGGATTTATTTAGAAGTATAACATCGTCAGCATAAAGCAAAGAGCTGACATTAACATTTCCAATTTTGATATCATGTTTAATACCACTTTCCTTCATAATGCGATCCATATAGATAATGAATAACAGAGGGGATAATGTACATCCTTGTCTCACACCAGGCAAGGATGTACATCCTTGTCTCACACCAGATTTAACATTAAACCATCTTCCTGTACTTCCTTCAATTCTAACTGCTGACTTACAACTCAAATAAAAACTAAGTATTGCTTGATATAATGCCCCATTGACACCATATAACTGTAGCATATTGAATAGCTTCTCTCTTGGCACCTTGTTATATGCCTTTTCCAAATCGACAAAACTTAAATACAGATCTTTGTTATATTCCCATGCTTTTTCGACTATTTGTCGTAAAGTGAAGATCTGATCCTGACAGCCTTGTTCTTCACCCAGCTTTTCTGCCACAATTCTTCTCAATCGTTTCTCAAGTATACTTGCATAGATCTTGCCAGGAATACTCAGTAGGGAAATACCTCTGTAATTTTTGCATTCAGTTTTATTTCCCTTTTTATGTATGTGTACTATGAGAGCTCTACTCCAATCATCAGGAATTTGTCCCTCTGTCCAGGCTTTCTGAACTATGCAGTGCAGCCCTTGTAAGACTTTTATACCACCATACTTCAGCATTTCTGGTCGAATATCATCTACTCCTGCTGCCTTTCCACATTTTAAGCCTTTGATGGTTTTTCTACTTCAAGTATGGATATGTATTCCTGACTGCATGCCTGTTCAGTGTTTTTTTACCACTGTGCTGTCATCACTGCTTGATTCATTTAGCAGTTTTTCAAAGTAATTACTCCATACTTCAAGGATATCTTTTTCTTGTGTTTTCATGTCACCTTCATCATCTCTAACTCCTTTTACAGCACTCGTTCCTCCATTCCTAAGCTTCTTCAACAACCTCCAGAATATTTTGCCACCTTCTTGATATTTATTTTCTATATTCTTGCCAAAGTCCTCCCATGACTTTTGTTTAGCTAGTTTTACACACTGTTTAGCATTCTTGCATTTGTCTCTGTATTCTTTAAGAGCACAAGCTGACTTATTTGCCAGGAACTTTTGATCTGCTTTCTTCTTTTCCTTCACTGCCTCTTTAACTTCCTGGAGTTCTACCTTGGAGTTCTAATTTTTCTATCATTGCAGACAACTTTACCACATGCCTCTCTAGCTGAATCAATCAGGGTTTTCTTCAAGGTTTGCCACTGAATCTCCAAGGTTTGATTCCTGTTCTCAAACTCTTTCATTTTTTCTTCAATAATCTTTGTGTATTTTAGTCTACAGTTCAAATCTGAGAGCTGCTCAACTTTTATTCGCTTTAACACTTTCTTACATGTTATTCTTTTCAATATGAAATTCAATTTTATCCTGCTCAAGACTAAATAGTCATCACTTCCAATTTCAAATACTGGTGTACATGGTGCAGGACACCATGTACACTCTGGTGTCCTGCACCAGGGAGAAAACATCGCTATCAACAATAACATAGTCAATGAGACTTTTTTTATTCCTTGCCTCTTCTCTCCATGTGAATTTGTGCACATTTTTATGTTTGGAACATGGTGTTAGTAATAACCAGTCCATGTCCTGAACAGAAATCCAACAGATATTTGCCATTATTATTAGCTTTGCTCTTTTCTCCAAATTTTCCCAAAATATTTTTGTATGTCTCACAATCATTTCCTACTCTGCTATTTAGATCCCCAACAAGGACCAACTTTTCATTTTTCATTGTGTCAGTTGCTTTTTCTAAAGCATCAACAAATTCCTCCACTTCTACCTTAGTAGAACCTTCTGTTGGACCATAGGCAGAAATAAGTCTCATTGTCCAGTTCCCCATTCTCATATTTGCCCACATTACTCTACTTGAGACTGACTGCGATTCAAGAAGATTAGCCTCGTATTTTGTGTTGTATACTATGGCTACTCCTTCTTTTCCTTGATTGTCATTGCCTGAATATAACATTTTGTATTTATTGCTCAGAAAGATCTCACCAGTTTTTGTCTTTTTTGTTTCATTCACCCCTATTATGTCGATCTGGTACTTATCTAATTCCTCAGCTAGCTCCATTTCTTTGCCATTCAGGCTTCTTATGTTGATAGTACCAATCTTTAACTCTGGCGATGTTGAATTGGGGTGTGTTTTCAGATTTGTTCCAGTAGCTGACTTTTCGTTGTTTGCCCTGTAATAAAACTATCTACAAATTCATATCGATCGTTTTATTACAGCATCAGTGGTGTCCTAATTTATCATGAGAGTTGTTATATTAGAGTTAAGATCCTGGATTACTCACAGTCTTATTTACAATTAATTCTTGTAAGAAAAGTTTATGTGGGTAGAATATATGCCTTCCATACTCTTGGGATTTTTAGCCCATCATTATTGTTAAGATTAAGGTAGTTGATAAGAATTTCACAGGCCTCCTTAAATTTACGTTAATACCATGTTTTGGTGTGATGTAAACAACAGGTGCCTTTCCAGTCAGTTCTATGTAGAATATTCAGGGCATGATCAGAAAGGCCAGATTTACCATAATTAAAGGAAAGGATGTACTGCTGTTGTTAATAGTACTTAAGATTATAAGATTTTGTGTGTTTGATAAAAATGAGTAACACATACCAAAAAGTATGTGCAGATACAGGTCTAAAATTAATCTTACCCTTTTTTCTAAGTTATTATTAAGAGAGACCTCCAGGTATTCAGGACTCATCAAGTGAGGCTATACTATTCACACCAGCTGTCATACTTGTTCTTGAATTCATTCATGCTACTTGCACACACAACATCCAACAGCAGTCCAATCCAATCATATACTACTCTGTGAGAAAAAACCCCTTTTTTGACAGCATTCATTCTCGACGCCCTCGCATCCTTTCCCCACCCTCCATAAAATGAAAAATTCCATCAACTGAAATCCTGTATGATCCTTTCAGAAGTTTGTAAGTTTCAATCATAACATCCCTCTTTCTGCAGATTACAAATTCTCAGTCTATCTTCATAATCAGTATTCCACAATCCTGATACCATTTTTGACACTCTCTCCACTGCATCACAAATACCATAGAAACCAGGAGACTAGATCTGCATGCAGTAGTCCGAGTAAGGTCTTATCAAGGCCTTGTAAAGAGGCAAAATGACTTCCTTATCTTTACATGTCAAGGTTCACTTCAGTGTTGCCATTATTCTCTGAGTTGTATTTACAATTTTTGCTATATGAACTTCAAGATTCCTAGCCTGCCGGCCTGGTTTGCTGAGTGATTAGTGTGTCCACTCTCCAGCCAAAAGACTGTGGGTTCGAATCTTGCCATGGGCATGGATGATTGTCTGTGAAAATACTAGTGGTCATGGTATGGTGGTCAGTAGGTGGCATTGGTGTGGATGATGAGGTTCATTGTAGTTGGGGGGATTGAGTGGTGGAGATGGAGAGCTGTAGAGTAGGTGCCCTCCCTCGATGAGTCTTTGGACTCCCTGTAGGTGTCACGTAATAATAATAATAATAATAGTCTCACCAATATAATACAACATTGGATATCTCATCACACCTAAGTACATGAATTTACATTTATTAATATTGAAATGACATCCATTTTCACATGCCCACAATTCCAGCCTATTCAAATCATTCTGCAAGTACTGATAGGGTGCAAAGATAGGTAGGGTAATCAGCAGTACTCCTGATTACCCTGCTTATCTTTGTATCATCAGCAAACAGCTGTATATTGCATGTCAAATCCTTCCCAATGTCATTAATGTACACATTGAATAACAATGGACCAAGGACTGATCCTTGAAGCACACCACTGGTTACCTGAATCTTGCAGATTCACACCACCACCTCCATACATGACTTTTTAATAGGTCATTCAGCCATCCTCTTATCATTGCTAATAGTTTATAATCCAATCCCATATTCTCCAATTTATGCAATAGTATTTCATGCTATATTTCAAAAGCCTTGGCAAAATCCAAAAGTGTCATGATATGTCCATTCCCCTTGTCTAGCTCAATGGTAACATTATTATAGAATGTGAGCAAGTTGCTAAAACATGACCTTCCTTTAGTAAACCCATGCTGTTCATTGCAAAGTAGAGATTCTCTGTCAACCCATTTCTGAATATGAGCCCTAACCAACTTTTCAAAAATCTTCACCACCACTCCTGAGATACTGATTGGTTGATAGTTGAATACATTGGTCTTTGCACCATTCTTGTGCAATGGAATTACCATACATTCTCTCCACTACTGCAGAATCTTCCCTGTTCTGAAACTCAAATTACATAGCCTAATGAAGGGAATTGCCAGTTAAGCTGATCAACAGATCTAGTACTTCCTCCTCATCCACGAGTTTTCTCATACGGTGAAGAGGTAGCAGTGGGTTTAATGTTGCATACACCAGGTTGATAACTTTTAGCAAAATTGCTGCTCATTAGTTGAACAATCACATCTGCATCAGTCATGCATACCATCTGCATTCAGTAGAGTTATTCTTCCAAATTCATTCTTTCTTTTACTTGCAGCATAATGATAGAATTCTTTTGGGTTGTCTTGCAGAGCCAGTATGCAATATTCCTTCTGCATCACCTTTTTCCTACAAATCTCATGCTTAATTAGATTACACATCCATTTCACCCCTACTCTATTTATTCTTTGAACTCCAGGGACACATTCTGATATCACATCATTTAAATATTTTTTAAACACTTCCCACTCACTTTCTATATCCTTCCCATCCAATAACTGGTACCATGGCAGAGAACCCAGCATTCCCCTCAGGTGGTCATAATTTCCTGTTTTGTAGTTTGGCACGTAACCTTTTTTGTATGGAATAGAATGATTTCCTTTCATCCATACGGATGGTAGGGGCAGCTATGCTACCATACTAGGGAAGTGACTATGAGCAAGGTGGTTTCCCGTTGCCTTCCTCACTGTGCTATATCCTATGTGTTCACAGGTCCAGTTTGGCTGTTTGCGGGATGAAAAATCCCAGAATAAACTGGGGGAAAAAACCCTACTGTCCAATCCCAAGACCGGCTAACTTGGCTATGGCTGAGGAAGATCCTTCAGCTCCTCACGTCTCCGACAGGAATCGAACTTAGGACACTCCTTCCCCAGGCATATGGTTGCGAAGCGCACAGCCACTAGGTTAACCGTTTCCGTATGGAACATTCATAAACTTCGCCACTTCCCAAGTGAGTACAGCATTAACTGTCACCAACAGGAGGTAGAATAGTTACATCTTTAACTGACACTTCCTCTGACACAATAATCAGATCTAACACTCTTTCAACTCCTGTTCCTTCTGTCACATGCTGCTTGAGGAAGTTGTCTCGCAACAGCTCCATAAATTTAGTTTCATTCTTCTCGTGCGATTTCATAGCTGTCTAATCAATGTTCAGATAATTAAAGTCCCCCATTATGATTACTCTTTTCATCATGTTTATATGGTGATGCATTTCTTCATCACTAACAACTGATCCACCAGGTATGTAACAATACCCCACTATGTATTTAATCTTGTTAGACTCCATCTTACACTAGATAGCTTCAAACTCACTGCAACATGAAAAATTGTTACTAGTATTGCAATCATAAGTCTCAGCTCTAACTGGATTCAAGACAGTTGATATCATTAGCAGCACACAACCTGCTCTCCTATCCTGTCTATCCTTCCTGAAAATATTGTACTCTTTGCACTCGATACCAGTTAGTACTTTTGCTTCTGATAGCCAAGTCTCACTAATGCCTACAGCATGAGGTCCCAATATATTAACCTAGGCAACAAACTCTACTCCTTTGTTTCTGATACTCCTAGCATTCGTGTACATACATAATAAATTACCTGCATGCTCTTTTGCATACACTTGTCTATGATATGCATGATTATTATTATGTGACACCTCCAGGGAGTCCAAAGACTGATCGAGGGAGAGTGCGTCAACAGCATCGAACAATTGAATCCTTCCAACTACTAACCGCGCTCAAACTTGCTTAACTTTTTGCGTGCGCCATTAGTAGCCGAGGCTCTACCAATCGACCAACCTTTCTTGTCAATGATACAGTTCAATAACTTGCAGATCTTTGTTCTTATCGAGTTCCTTATTTATGCATGCATCATTACGTATGCTTGATAGGTCCAAACTGGATGAAACACATTTCCGTAATAATAACCATTCCCATCATTAACATAGTTACCTAACATTGTCACTCTTGTTCATGATTCCTTCCATCAGAATTCAGTTTTCCTGACTCTCTATGTTAGGTCTTATATCACTTAATAATTTTTCAAAAATCCTGATGCCAAATGCATAGGCCATCCCTCTTATACAAATCCAATCTTCCCTCAAACTCACTCCACACATATCCAAAAACTTGCATGCATTCCTTCTACACTGCCTATGCATCGAAGCAATATATAAAACAATGAAGTTAAGTTCCTTTTTTCAGTATTTGGTGCCTTTAGATAAGAATATATCTGAATAGTAGAAAAACAATACCACTAATGCCACTTGCAGACTATTATAAAAGTTGTATATGAAGAAAATGCATTTTTTTTTGTTGATGAACAGAGTGCGTCTAGTCTCGGATAAAGTATGCCTTGGACAAATTTCAGATTTCAACAGTTTCCCATTTTCATGTTACAGGATAAGTTTTTGTCTATTTCTTACTGGTAGTTTTTAGTATTATGTATTATTTTTGGATTGAAATTTAGTATTTAGATAAAATAATTATTTAAAATATTATGTGCAATCATGTAAGTAAGGTTTATCAATAATAAGAAAGTGAGTATGACTTTGATCTGACAATAGTCATATCAAAGCAAATAAACAGTTTCTGCTATGAATGCTTGGTAGGTTGACAGCAGAATCTAATCTTCCAATAAAAGATAAGTTCAAGTTATTTTTTCATGAGAATTCATATGACAGTGTTATTTTATGTTTACATTAAACATGCCACTAAGTGTAAGCAATTTCTGTGGTTTCCTGGAAGTCTAGGCTGTTTGTAAGGTAATAGGTTGGTAATCTCTCAGACAATATATATATATGCATGATTTTGCAAATTGGAAGGGAATAGAGTCCACAGGTAAGAAAGTCACCAGCAATAGCATCAAGATCCATTATAATTGCATGGAAGAGTGAAAAAGAATATGAGAGAGAGAGAATGAAAGAGGTAGAAGAATGGTCATAATGGGAATGCCACTCACTATTTTTGTAATGGGAGAGCAAGTGACAGTGGTGAGAATGTGTACAGAAGAAATTCAAGTGAAAGTGGAGTAAACTAAATCAGGTGAGAATTAATGAGAATGAAGAATGATGAGGATTACTTGAATAATGTGCAAGATGATGTTGGTTAGCTGAACAGACTGGAGAGTAGAAAACGATAAGTTGTGATAAAATGAAAGAAAAGTAAATAAGGAGTAATGTCAGTTTAGTATTGAAGGACATACATCCATAAGAACTTTATTCTGCTGTATGGTGACTCTCTTGTGAAGAAGAGCAAGTGTTGAAAGTCTTATTGTGTATTATGGAGAAAATTAACAATTAACATGACACCTCCAGGACTCACAGAAGGAGAACACTCTACACTATGTAGTTCACTCCACAACATATTTTTGTCTCTTAATTGCAACTGTTGTTTGGTTTATTTACCTGTTTTGCACAGCAAAAATCCTTTGTTTCCAGGAGAAAAAGCCTTCTATCTTCATATGAGACTGGATCAATCTAAAAATATTTTTAATATCCATATAAAAGTGTATAGTTGAAGCTAGAGTAGAATGAAAGAGTGGTTATGTTTATTGGCCTACAGATGACTTGTATAAATAATATATCATGAGATTTGTAAGTTCAGTCAGAAGTTGTGAGAGAGGAAAATAGGAGAGGCAGAATGGTTTACTTGTGACTCACTCTCATTTAATAGGTTGCTGAGGAGGCAAACAGTGATTGTGACCAGTACATTGGCTAGATATTTAGGAAGGAAGGATTAACAAAAGAAATTGAAGGAGAGAATGGAATTTTATGACAGAAACAAACTGAATCTGAGAGTGCATTGGAGATATTGGAGTGATTTGTTTGGTGTGTGCATCAGAGAGAGAATGCATTGAATCAGGGCAAAAGAAATCTTCTATGAATGGTATCAGTATAAGTGGTCAGAAACTCAAGGAAGAGGTGAAAGAAAGGAATAACCAGAGATAACTCAGAATTAAATACTTTGGGCTAAGAAAGAATCTAACAAATAGTGCTTCTCTGGATCTGTTACATTAGCTGTTTATGAGATAATCATAATATGAAACCTTACATAAAAAATTAAATATTTATTCATGCAAAATTTTTGCCCATGTTTCATAGGGGGATCTTTCATATGAAATGTCATTATATGTTCACTGGATATCCACAGATGCCGTATGGTCACTCCAATGCTCGGTGATGTGCCACGCCAGGCCTCGCTATGTAGTCCTGTGCTTTTGAAATGAATCCATATGAGATTTGCATATGAAATGAATCCAACAAAATTAAAATTACACATGCACACAATATTTCATTAAGGCAGCAACAGTCAGTTAATAATAGAGTCTAAAATTTGAAAATATAAAAATAAAATAAAAAAATCATAATGTCAAGAAGCACCATTTCCCATAATGGAATAAATGTAGACCTGAGATTAAAGTGATTTACTAATACCTGACAACTTTCTTTGTAAAGCTTTCCATTGGAAATTTGCTCTTGTGCAGGACTAGTTTTCTTCCAAAGATCTCTGTTTAGAGGAGATTAATTCACAATGGATTTACTCAGACAAGATATATCTTTGTCAGAATTTTCCACTTCTTTGATTTTTCCGAACATTCTAGATATTTTACCCTTCAAGATAAGGTATACTAAAAAATGGGGGGTTCAGCTATGAGAGATCCTTTTTCACTTGCAAATTATTTTATGGACCCTTTTGAGTGGTGGCATTTATGCAATATTCATCCCAGACCTACTTTCTGTCATTATGCTGTTGATACTTTGCTATTTCAACTGCTATCAGAGCTCTGTGTTTTTGATCCAAAGATTAATTCACTCCATCCAAGAAGACTTCTGATTACCATTTTTAGATGTCTTGATTCTTAATCAGCCTAATGGTGGAGGACTATCTTTCAGGAAAAACACACACACACAGGACATTACATCCATGCATAGTCTCATTATCATCCTTCTCAAAAAAAATGGTGCTATTAAAACTTTCATTTATTGTGCTCCACCCCTCTGTTGCTGTACTAAGGCTTTATTACATCAAGAACTACTACACTTTAAATCTACATTCTTTGGCTTCAATAACTTCTATATCAACAATCATTCAGTAGCTACAGGGCTGCATCTTCTTCCTCTCAAAATGAAATTAATTGTATTTCCATCCCTTATGTTAAAGGGATATCTGAACATATTATCTGTAAAATGCTCAGACCTCTTAATATTCAAGTAGCATTTCATACTGTCCACAAAATTTCCTCTTTTATCAGCCAAAGACAGGCTTTCTCCCTCAGACCTTCCATGTATCTTGTTTCCTCACAAAAAAAACAGTCTTTTAGAAGATGCTCTTTCCTCTCAACTTAATTGTTGGGGGGGGGGGGGGGCAGTATTGCATAAGAGCAGATTTCTCATTGTAAGGCTTTATATAAAAAGTTGTTAAACATTATTAAATCACTCTCTACATTTATTCTCCATATGGGGAATAAATGTAGAGATCCTTGACTTCTTGACTATGCTCTTCACTTTTTTTTTTTAAATTTGGACTCTAGTAATGATTGAGTGTTTTTGCCTCTAAAGCAGCAGTGTGACATCTAATTTTTTTCTGTTATACTTATAATTCTTTTTGGTTCTTTTCACACTGAAGATGCCTATGAATCATCATCAAAAATTTTATTCTAATAAATAGTTTTTTTTTTTTTACAGAAGATTTCTGTATTATTATTATTATTATTAGCAAATATATATCTACTTATGATCCCATTTTTAAGAAGGTACTTTGTCTGTTGAGTGTTGCCATTATAGCTTAGAGTGTAAATGTCATTTAATTGCTCAGTTGTTTATTGCAGTTTATGAAATTTCCAAATAAGTGATGTAAAAGAGTAAATATTTGTATCAACTTTTATTTTAAACTTGATAAAACTGCTTCAGTTACCTTTGAAATGTTATAAACAGTCATTATCATTACTGCTCCCATAGAAAGTGGATGCAGTAATGATAAGAGAACATCAAGAGCAATTTCATGAGGAAAACAATTGCATGGTGATTGTTTTTCATGAAGAAGTAGAAAGTTTTTTACCTTCTGTTTATTATATGTTAAAGATACCAAGAAATTTTATACTTTGTTTTAATCCTTTTTCCAAGGAAGCAAAACACTGTTTTGCATGTGAAATATATTCACGTCTAAGCTACTTGTATGTAGAGGCTAATGACTTCATGACTTCATATCACTTGTCTTAGTATGTATCCCATAATGCAAAGTACATCCCCTTTCGGATGTGTATAATGCAATGGATAATAGGAAGGGCCACTACCCAGACTGGTTTCAACCTTTATTGAGGTCTCATCAGTGGAGGACTGCTTGTATATGAGAGATATATATTGACTTTGTATTTTATAATAACCTAAAAATAATGAATTCCTTCTATAAACATAAAGACATACATAAATATACTTGGGCAGCAAGAGGATGGAAATCAATATTAGATTACTTCATATTAAATGAAAAGACATCAAAATTTTCACTAGATGTTAGAGTTCACAGAGGATATGAAATAAGCAGTGACCACTTCCTTGTTAAAATAAAATTAAGATTACCACCTAAATGGCTACAAGTAACAAGAACAGAAAGAAAAATTGAAACATTTGTTTATAAAACTAGACTATTGAATGACACAAATGTACAATGGCTATATGAACAAAGAATTAACCAGTATCTAGATAAAATAAAACAAAATGAAGAAATAGAAATAGAATGGCTTAATATAAAAACGATACTAAATGCAGCAGCAAATGAAAGCTTAGGAAAGACCAAAAAATTCAATAAAAGAAAAAAACTGAAGATCTGGGATGATACAATCAAAGAAATAATCAAAAAGAAAAAAGAAGCCTATCACAAATGGTTAAGCAGTAAAAGATTAGAAGATGAAATAGAATATAAAAGAATAAGAGCCATAGCTAAAAGAGAACTCAGAAAAAGACATAGAGAATCATGGAATAAATTTGTTTCTAATTTAGAACATGATTTATATAAAATAAGACCCAATGTATATAAGATTTTGAAACACCTAAATGCAGATACCAAAGAAAACATAAAATTAAACACTGAATTGAAATTAGAAGAATTTCTAAATTACTACACAGAACTGTGGACAGACAAATATTTTAAAAAAGACAACTGGCAAACAATTAACGAAAATGAAAAGGAAATAACTGAAGAAGAATTAGAAATCAGCCTGAAAGAAACAAGAAACGGAAAATCACCTGGAGAAGATAAGCTAGGTTCAGAACTATATAAATACGCAGGAACAAGATTCAAAGGAAGACTCTTATTATTTTTAAATAAAATTTACTCAACTGGTATCCCCCCAATAGAATGGAAAAAAGCAATTGTGATTCCTATCTTTAAGAAAGGTAATAGAGATGACCCTAGAAACTATAGAGGTATCAGTATACTAAATTCATGTTACAAAATATACAGCAGAATCTTAAATAACAAACTAATGAAATATTCTGAAAACTTTATTCTAGAGGTACAAAATGGATTTAGATAAGGACGATCATGTATAGACCCAGCCTTCTGCCTAAAATTAATAATAGAGAAAAGAAGAGAATATAATTTAGAAACACATATTGCATTTATTGACTTTGAAAAAGCATTTGACAAAGTTAAAAGAAACATATTATTTAACATATTAAAAGAAAGACAAATACCAAATAATATCCTAAAAGCTGCCACAAGTATATATGAAAATAATCAAATACAAATAAGATTAAATCACGAGCTATCATATACAAGAGAGATAAATCAAGGGGTCCGACAGGGATGTCCCCTCTCAGCAACTCTTTTTAATATCTACTTAAATGAAATAATAATAAAATGGAGTAAAAATTTACATCAAGGAATTAAACTTTCACCTACAGTTAACTTAAACACTCTCCTCTTTGCAGACGACCAAATAATAACTACAAATTCTGAAGATAACTTACAGAAAGCTATTTTAAATCTAAATGAGATATCCAAAGATTATGGTATGATAATATCAACGGAAAAATCAAAAACTATGGCCTTTAAAGGACAAGATCCAGCAAGAACTAAAATAGTATTAGATAACAAGATCTTAGAACAGGTGAATTCATTTAACTACCTAGGATGTATGATCACTTATGAAAATAAAAAAGATATATACATAAAAATTGCAAAATATTTAAAAATAACAGGAGTAATTAACTCTATATTTAAACCAAACCTAGTTCAAAAACAAACCAGGCTAAAAGTATACAATACATTAGCCCTACCGGTCTTAATGTATGGAAGCGAAATCTGGACAATAAAACAAAAAGACAAACAAAGATTAACAACAGCAGAAATGAAGTTTATGAGAAAAACTGCAAAGTATACCCTATTTGATCACAAAAGAAACAAAGATATTATGAAAGAATTAAACCAAGAACCAGTAATTGAAAAAATTAAAAAATATAAACATAAATGGATGGAACACGTTCAAAGAATGAAAACAGAAAGATTACCAAAACAAGCCTTCAAGTACAAGCCATTAGGAAAAAGAAAACCAGGATGTCCTCTTAAACGATTCAACGATGACTTCTAAGGCCGGAACAGGCCATACTAGGCCTAAATCCTTGATACGTATGATGATGATATGACTTCTGCATTACTTCAACCTTGATATCTCTCCTGGGTCTGGCTTCCACTGATGAGACATCAAAGACATCCTAAAGGGATTGTGCTTTGCATTATGGGATACATACTAAGGCTAGTGATATGAAATCATTAGCCTCTATATACAAGTTGCTCAGACGTGAATATATTTCGCACAAACATTGTTTTGCTTCTTTGGGAAACGGATTAAAACCAAGTATAAAATTTCTTGGTGTCTTTAAAGTTTTCATGAAGAAGTTATGCATCAAGCATGTATTGAGGCTTAAGTGCAGCTCAAATTTATGGTTTAATGGAATGAATAGAGCACATGGGGATGAATTAAACAATGGTTTAATAACTTCGATAATTCATCTTTTTCACAGCAATCATCGGCAATGAGGGTACTACATAAAAAACAAAAACTGTTAGCATGTCAAAAGCAATACAAGCAATGGTGAAATATTTGTGTTGCTGGAAATGTGGAAATGATTAAACTTAAATCCTGGAGTTCTAACAAATACAGTTTCTCATGTAGGTTTTTAAGAGCATCAGCTGATTCCAGAAAAAGTCTGGTGTTTGTACTTCCAGTGTTAAAGTATGAATGATGACTTTCTTTCCTTTGATTCTATGAGTGTTTTCCATTGTACATCCTGCTAGATTTGATTGACCATAATTGTGGCAGCAGATGTATTTCTTTATGTTCTTCCAGCCCATAATAGGATAACTTGCAGGTTCATAGAACTTTTTTTATTGCACCTCTGATGATATGCTTCTCAAAGAGAGAGAGAGAGAGAGAGAGAGAAAATACTGGAATCATTAAATTCATCTCTATGTGCTGTTCTCTTTTCCAGTTAGACATAAAATATAGTTGTGCATCAGGAATTTGTTCCCATAACAACGGACTAATGACATTACTTAGGTGTCATTAGATGTTTAAAGGAAGTTGATTATGAATGTTGTAACTAAGTTGGTCCCAGATTATACTGTTAGTTAACTAGTCTGGGAACTTTTTGTGGCATTTCATTAAAGATGATACTACCCTGAAATACATAAACTTTAGTTTAATATATTTTTTGTTCTGGACAACATTGTGTTTAAATTTTAACAAATTGCACACATCATTTTAAACATGAAGTGGTTACCAAATCTTTGGAATATTTAATTTCATATTTTATTTAGCAATATGAACTGCATAATTTAATGGAACAGCTGATCCAGATTGCTCAAGCACCATTAATGGAAGATGAAAATACAAAAACAGATCAGCCTCAAGCCCAGGTTTATCATATTCTCAAAGCACTGGTGAATGATGCAGGTATCTTTAGAAATATAGTGATGTGGATGGAAAAGATAGTACCATTGTGTGTAAAAGGTTTTTCTTCAGTTTCCTGGGCTGTAAGAAATGGAGCACTTCAGCTGTTTGGTAAGTATATAAAGAAGAGTAAAGGAATAATATATGAGGGTGGTCTGAAAAGTTCTCGGCCTCAACCATAGATGGCAACACTATTGGCAAGAATTTTTTTTTCTAAGTTGGTACATCTGTCATAAGCATCCATGTGAAATTGCAAGTCATTCTATCAACTAGTTTGTTTTATACAGCTGTCTGAAGCAAGAGTGTTGTCTGTATCCCTTAAAATGGATAAAATTGAGTATTGTGCAGTTACAAAATTCTTTGTAAAAGAAGGTTTAATGCCAAAAGAAATTCATTCATAGTTCATAAAAGTTTATGGGCACTCTTCTCCTTCATTTTCAACAATTAAGAAATGGGCTGCTGAGTTTAAACGTGGCCGTACCAGTCTTGAAGATGATCCATCTGAAGGAGGTCCAAAAAGTTTAACAACACCAGAAATCATTGATCGAGTGCGTGATATGGTATTGGATGACTGGCGAGTCAAAGTGTGTGAAATTGCTCAGACTATAGGCATTTCAAAAGAACGTGTAGAATACATTTTGCATAAAGAATTGCAAATGAAAAAGCTATGTGCAAGATTGGTGCCACGCTTGCTCACAGCAGATCAAAAACGCACTCGCATGAAAATCTCTGAATAGTGCTTGGAGTGATTTAACAAGAATAAAACTGATTTTGTGAATCGATTTTTACTATGGATGAGACTTGGATTCACCATTACACACCAGAATCCAAACAGCAGTGAAAACTGTGGACAGAAGCTGGTTGTTCAGTGCCAAAGAAGACAAAGTCTGTTCCATCAGCAGGAAAGGTCATGGCATCGGTGTTTTGGGATGCTAAAGGCATTTTGTTTATTAATTATCTTGAAAAGGGTAAAACAGTAACCGGGGAATATTATTCCAATCTTTTAACCAGACTAGATGAAAAAATCATGAGGGATCTGCACTATGAATTTTTGGAACATCCACCCTATTCCCCAGGTTTGGCTCCCTCTGACTTCTATCTCTTCCCAAAACTAAAACTCCTCCTTGCTGGTCAGCCTTTTTCTTCGAATCAAGAGGTGATTGCAGCTGTAGTGGGGTATTTTGCAGATCTTACTGAGAACCACTACAGGGAAGGGATAATGGCACTGGAGCATCGCTGGAATAAATGTATTAGTCTTAAAGGAGATTATGTTGAAAAATAAAAATAATTTTAAAATTATAAATTCGTTTTTTCATTGTTAGGCTGAGAAATTTTCAGACCATCCTTGTATATCCCTTTTAATTTCTCATCCACATGCATACAGCATATCTTAACAGCCAGTATTCTAAAATAAAAAGAAAGTAACAATTGTCTCCCCCAACTTTCTAATGACTCATTATCTTTCTCCATAAAAGGTATTCACATAAACAATCATCACACCACAGTCCTTCCTGACAGCATGGCATCCCTTCTACACACAGGATCACACCAAAACTATTCTCATCCCATAGTTAAGGGTACATCAGAAAAAATTGCCAAAGTTCTCTGCAGATATGATCTCTATGCCACTTTCAAACCTTTCATTCAGCTAGCCACTTTCATATGTTCTCCTACAGATCAACTGCACCCTCTTGAACATTCTGGAATGTATAAAGTTACTTGTGCCTGTAGTTTAGCGTGCTTTGGACAGATTGGTAGATCAGTTAACATATGCCTTGAAGAACACAAAAATTACATCTGCAATCATCTGTATGACAAGTCGGGATTGGCAAACTATGTGCTGGATACTCCTTCACATAGGATCAGATGGAGGAAAACATATTTGTTACATAGAAGTCGTTATAACTGAGAGACTTTTTTAGAATCAGCATCAGCTATGAAGCACTCTCCCAACTTCAGTTTTGGCTGCATTAATTTACCAAATATTTGAGAGATTATCATTTTAAGACCTGATAGCCTAACTTCTCTAAATTTTATGGTCATCCAATCCATAGAGGGCACTGTGTAAGGACATTTGTTCTGCTTTCATTATAATTATGCACTGATGATGCTAGGTGGAAAACCAGTGAAATATTAGTGAGTTTAATAAATGCATTTATCCTTTCTTGGTGTTGTTTATACCATGAGATATTATTATGAATAATCAATGACACCTAAGCATTTCTATACATATTTAAATTCTGTATGGAGAACAAATTGTATATAAAGCACATCAATTAGGTAAATGGAAACTAAAATTGTCACAAAATTCAATTGGCTAGCCTTCCTAAAGAGATATCTGGACACAAATGCCATTCCAAACTGTCTAAGATTAAGACAGAAGTTTAATTCAGCAAAAGCTAAATATATTTATATGTAGGCAAGCTTAGTGCTAATTCAAGAACAGATGGGCAACACTTGCATTGATGTGGCTAAAATCAATGCTGCTATCAACCTGATACAAGAAGAGCTTTCAGAAATACTTAATCCAGAACCAGGGCCTATTCTATTCACCATCTCTGAAAATGCTGCTAGTGCATAATTTGAAAAGGTTAAGAATCACCATCCAAAAAAAAAAAGTGCATCTCTTCAACAGTGAAGCAGTTCCTGACCATAACAATGACAAGAACATGTTGTGAATCTATTGTCGCAGGCACTCTCAGTAGATGCAGTTAATGCCCTTGGGAATATTTTACCATTGAGTCCAAAAAACTACCAGTTTTGGAAATTATGACTACATAGAACATGGTGCACCCACAGTAAGCATTCCACCTAAAGAAATATCAGCACTTAAAAAAAGTTCTCAAATCAGCTAACACCTTTTATTCCCTTATGGGGAGTAGACAAAGCTGTTTTAGCCCTATCTAACTTTTGGAAACTGAGGGGGGGGGGGGCAGTTCAACCTCCACCAGTAACCAATTAGAGATAGCTGGTCCAAGACTATCACTAATTGTGCATTGTGCTGGTGAAGAGATGCGGCTGACAAGTGCTACCATCTTGTGGTCTCTAATCCAAACACTATGTTTTACTGTCTGAAAACAGTGCGAGTTCTACAGTTGATTTTCTTGAGTTTTACGGGATGAAAAACCCAAGTTTCTGGGAGAAAGAAACCACTTGCCCATGCCAGGATCAATTAACTTGGGAACCAGTTGAAAAAAGGCTTAGTAAAAGCTACTCTAGTTGGCGACTAGAATAGAACTTGCAATGTTTTTCCTTTGGGCAGTCTAGAACTATGAATGGCACACACCACTTCCACTGAGCTACATAGATGTTTTTTTTTTTTCCACTTAAAAAGTTATATAGGAATAAACAAATTATTGTAACAAAAGCAGATAATGTAAATGCTACTATTATTATGAACCAAGCAAATTACAACAGAAAAATGAATCATCTTAAAGACATCATATCACAGACTGAGATCCTACAAAATCCCAAAACAAAAAAAAGTGTCTAAATTATTTTTTTAAAAAAAAGTTACATCTTTGCATAAAGAAATTACCAAAAAGCTTATACCTTATCATATGAAACCACCCCAGTTATGAAGGGGTCCCACAAACCTAAGATCCCTTCATCCAATAGTAGACAACACAGACAGTTCCACCTTCATATAATCTGGCCAAACATTTATCCAAATCACTTTCCTCTCTTACAGGCAACTCTCCTTATCTATTAAAAACTTAAAAACATTCAACATTACTCCTCCCCTACACACATACACACATGAATCACTAACAAAATACTCACTACTGCTGTATCCTCATTTGAGGATACAGCAGTAAAGTGTAGGAGAATCTGTGTTCCTACACTGACTGGTATGCCCTTGAATAATGTCATCTGGACTATATATATATAAAAGGTGTAGAAACAGAAATCAAAGGCCTTGCAATGGAAGGTACATATGGCAACTCCTACTTTGGTCTCCCTCCCCCAGTAACAAGAGTGATGATGTTTTACCAGGAATGAAAGTTATCTACCACCTAGTGGAAAGGGAGAAGCTGGTTGGCATTTTCCAACTACAGAAAGCATATGCTTTTATGGTGGTAGTACTTTCTTGGTTCACCAGAGATCTGCAGAAACAGGAACACTGTGGAGAGGTGGGAGAGCTGACTTGGCTGAGAGAGACCATATGATATGCATCGCTGGTTCACATTATTATAATAAGCATCATTATCACAATAACAATCCAAAATTGTTTACAAGGGACACATAAAGGGACAAAATATAAAATACATTTTATATGTGAGTTTTTTTTAATGCACTGTTAACTAAGTGGTCAGTACGAGCAGTCCTCATTCATGAGTTTTGTTATTTATTTTTTCTGCCTATTACTTTTGTGTTACAGGATAGTAGATATAAAGAAGCTAGTAAATACAAACTTAATACATGAAGCCATATATATGTATGTGTAGATTTAAGTGAATAAGTAGTAATGCTTACTTTTGTCAACATTTCAGGAGCTGTAGTATCTCGACTTTTAGGTTCCAAGAAAGTTAAAGAAGAAGATTCAGAACATAATTCTGTCAGTCCCGTTGAACTGTTTACTCATCATCCTTATCTCCATAGTTATTTGTTAAATCACTTGACTGATTCAGTTGTGCAACATAATAGAGGCCAATCCTGTCCAGAATTAATACCATTATTATCATTTTTAGCACGGTTGTGTCCTGTAAAAAGCATTGATGAGACTAAAAGGTAAAAGGAATAATACTGTTGATGATTATTTATTATTTCTAATTCAGAACTTGTGTATTCCTTGAATATGCTCTTATATGCAGCAAGTGCACATATTTGTACTTGAAATAAATTCATATTAATTGTGAGACTTATAGGTGAGCAGTTAATAAAATTACCAAAATGAAATAATAAAATTGTCTTTTAGTATTTAGGGATGACAAAACTAAAGGTATTAATGTCTTACTCTAGTACTGTATTTTAAAGTGAAGCATGTGAAATAAATCAATTTAGCAAATAAAAAGTATGAACTTAGTTCATGAAGCCATATATGGACTCTTTGTATTAAATTTTTTCTTTCTTGGGAAGGAAGAACCTTTAGCACCTGTTGAATACTTCTTTTCAGCTTTCTTTTGTCCTTGCACCTGTTCTTTTTTTGGGAATATGTTCCAATACCATATACATTCTTGCCATTCCTATGAGATCTTTCCTGAGCTGAGACCCAAGTTATAAAAACATATCAAGGGCCAGGCCATTTCATCTGAGTATGCATTTAGCACACAGGCTGATATCTCATTCTGACCTTAATACTGAATTGATATTCATGTTTTGCGACATCTCTTGAATCTCATTTTTATGAACCTCTATTTCTTTATCCAGTGTAGTGGTAACATTGTGCACCATGTTACATACACCTGATTGCTAGAACTTAGTAAAGTGAGCATTCTTTATTTGAACAGTCTCATCTATTTCTGGCACAGTGATACCATCTGCATTCACTTAAGTTATTCTTCCACATTCATTTCGTCTTTTACTTGCAGCATGGTGATAAAATTCTTTTCTAGTCTCTGCTTTATATATTTCATATCTCCTCTCACTCTTATTCTTATGATATTTCTTCTGCATATTTTTCTTATGGATCTCTTGCTTAATAGGCTGCACATTCATTTCATTCCAACCCCATTTGTTTTTCTAACTATAGGGACATATTAAGTACTGCCATATTTAAGCACCTTTTTCAAATCTTTCCATGCATTGCTGATATCCTTCCTATTCAGTAACTGATGCTATTGGACTAAAGATATCATTCTCCTGAGTTTGTCGTAATTTCAAGCTTTGTAGTTTAATAAGTAACTTGTAATAACTGGAACACCCATATTACACATATATTATGGGAATGCGCAAAAAAGCTGGAAGTGCCCTTGACTTGTTTGTTCAACAGAAGTCTGGAAACAGCAACAGTTCCAGAAAACTGGTGCTTTTTCTCAGAAGGAAAAATAGGCACCACTGTATAAGGAAGAGTCCAAGTCAGTAGTGTCCAACTGTTAGGCCAGTGTGTATATCAAATATAGAAAAGTGTTAGAGATAGGATATAAACCTGGATTGATGAGAATGGAAATCTTTCAAGAGAGCATGAATTCAGCATGGGTTTGTTAAAGGGAAGTCATGCTTTAGTAATTAGTTACATTTTATAATAGTGCTAGTGTATTGGACATAGGAGATGCTTATAACATGATATATCTGGTTGTTGATAAAGCAGTTCTTCTTTTCAGCTTTCTTTTGTCCTTGCACCTGATAAATTACTGTTGAATTTGAGCAAGATAGGGGTGATAGTCATTTGGTAGCTTGGTTACGGGGATGATTGGTTGATAGGAGCCAGTGAGTTGGAGGTGCAGTGTCCCCCCCCAAAAAAAAAAAAAAGCAAAGTGACAAGTGGGGTATCACAGGATTCTGTTCTGAGACAATTGTTGTTTAGCATATATATTAATGATATTGATCACAGCGTGAGGGAGATATTCAGTTGCTTGCTGGTTCGCTGATGATGCTAAATTAAGAGGAGCAATGTCAGGAAGTAATGATGTAGTTAGTGGTTATAAGAGGATTTGAATAGTTTTGTGCTTTGAGTTGAAGAATAGGGAAGTCATTTCATTGTTGCAAAGTGTGAAGTTATGCACTTTGGTTAAGAAAGATTAAATGAAGTTTACCATTCCATAGGAACTTAAATTCTATGGATACATTGCAAAAGTTGTAAGAGTTGCCAAGAAAACAAAAAAAAAAATCCTTTGAGCATGAATTCCTCATCCTCGCATTTTTCAAGGGTCCTTACAAGGTCCCAGCTAAGTACAGATATCATAGATACATGATTTGATAACAGAAGAAAAAAAAATTATTCTGCACAGATTTGTCTTGAAGAACATCAGGAATACATTTCACTTAAAGAACTCAACAAATCTGGTTTATCAAGCCACGCATTATCTACAAAACACAGGATTCAGTAGAACAAAACCAACGTGTTACACAACAGTTATTTTCTTCTGGAAAGACTGTGCAAGGAAAACTGTGAAGCATGCATTCACAACCCAAACCTGAACAAAAACAATTGCCTAAAACATTCTGTTTTGGGAAGTTATGCTGACTAATACTCACCATTCATGTGTTCCTTAATTTGTAATGAACTTTTTGTTTATATTTAAAAATAATTTAACTAAATTATTTTATTGTAATTTATTTTGGATATCTGTTAATGCAGATAGAGCTATTCTCCTGCAGTTGATAGTCAATGGGTTGTTCTCTTTTTTGTGTTTTCCTATAATTGTATTAACAATGTATAATTAACAAACTATAATTGTATTAAACTTAAGTGATTCCGGTAATAATATTTTATGAAGAAGAAAAAAAAGAAAAGACATTACACCACTATAAATGTACCACTGTTTCCAATCATCCATAAAAAGCCAATAGGGAACATGTTACCCTTCTTTATTAAAAAAAGTTAAGGAAGTTTCCAATCATCCGTACAAATAAAAAGCCAATAGGTAACATGTTACCCTTCTTTATTAAAAAAAGTTAAGGACTGGCAAGATCTACCAAAACAGTTAAGAAATTATCTTCTTCTTCAGGTTTATTCCCACTCAAATAGAGTCGCTGCATTGGATCAACCTCCTCCACTCAGTTCTGTTCAAGACCATTTTCTCCTCTAGTCCGATGTCTTGGAGGCCCCCCCCCCCAAGCTGTCCAGCCATCGTTGTTTAGATCTCTCCTTACTTCTTTTGCCTGATGGCTTCATCTCCAACACTATCCTTCCCACATAGCCTTTGTCTCAACATGTAACATGACCAAATCACCTCAGCCTCGATTCTCTAATCTTCCCAGATACTTCGATTACCTTCATTATTCCTCTGATCAATGAGTTTTTGATCTTGTCCAATGTTGTTGCATGACTTGCAGATCTCAGCATTCTCATTTCAGCTACATCCATTCTCTTCTTCCATCGCTTGGTCATCTGCCAGGTCTCACTGCTGTGCATCAGTGCAAGTCTTACTATCATTTTGTAGATCTTTCCTTTTAACTTGCTAGACACTTTTGTATCACACAAGATACCTGAAACCTTTTTCCAGTTATCTGCCCTGATTGAATCTTCCTATTATTGAGTTCTGAGTTCAGGTATCTATCACTTTGGGCATATGAACCTAGACACTTGTGGTATGCCTGTGCCCTACAACATTATACTTCCTTCTTCTTTGTAACAACACATGTACTCTGTTCATGTTAGAGGTTTAATGGAATATTAACAGCACTGAGAAAGGATTAAAACTAACTTTAATACTTCCAATATTTCGTTTCCGTCACAGAGACATCTTCGGGGGGTTACAAAAACTTTTTGTAACAATACACACGCAAATACAATACAAAGTGAAACTAAAGTCCTATCCAGGTGGTGCATCCTCTGTGGGCATTTGCAGGTGGCCTGGGATGTAAAGAGGGATCTCTGATAATTAAAGTTTCCCAAATTTTGGGAAGTTTAATGCATCCATATTTGTTTAAATCAGGTTGATTCCTGAGTGCAGATGCAGATTCAAAGAATAGTCTTTCTTTTTTGAATTTACTATGGTGGAGCATGGTAGTTTTTTTCCAGGAGATCCTGTGGGATGTATCCAAAACATGGTCTGCAAGACCAGATTGACCATAATTGTGTTTGCAGATGTAAGAACTGTGTTCTTCTAACCGGATGGATGCTGACCTGCCTGTTTGTCCGAAGTAGGCAAGTTTACAGGAACAAGGTACTCTATATACACCAGGCACTAAAAGAGGAGGGAGCTGGTCTTTAGTGGAGTGGATAAGAGTAGCAAGTTTATGGTGGGCTTAAAAGCTGTATGGAGGTTGTACTTTTTTAATGATCTGGCTATTTTTTCTGAAGTACCACGAATATGAGGAATGGTGATGGCATTTCTGAAGTCCTTCTGAAGAGATGGTCGGGGAATGGGGAAGGACTTGATTATTTTTTTAATTCTGTAGTCATTATAGCCATTGGAAAGGAAGGTGTTGTGTATGTATTTGAGTTTGGTTGAAAGGCAGTTTTACTGGAACAAAGATTATGGGCCCTATTGGTCAGAGTTTTAATAATGTTATATTGCTGGGAGGGGTGGTGGTGGGAGAGTTTGTGAATGTATCTGCCTGTATGAGTAGGTTTTCTATATACAGAGAAAGAAAGGTTACCATTAGGAAGGCATGTTACTAAGGTGTCTAGGAAGGGTAAACTATTGTTATTTTCCTTTTCCATCATAAACTGGATTCTTGGATGTAGACTATTGAGGTGACTGAGGAAAGAATCTAATGTGTCTTTGCCATGAGGCCAAATAGAGAACACATTATCTACATATCTTAGCCAGATAAAAGGTTTTAGAGGGGAAGAGTCAATGGCTCATTTTTCAAAATTTTCCATGTAATAAGCAAGAGGGGTGAGAGGGGGGGACCCATGGCAGTTCTCTCTATCTGTTTGTAGATTTTGTTCTTCCAAGAGAAATAACCAGAGTTGATGGCAAAGGAAAAGAGCTCTAAGATATCAAAAGGAAAAACGTTTTTTAAGAGTGTTAAGGTGTTAATTAGGGGAATATTTGTAAACAAAGAGATGATGTCAAAGCTGACCAATATATCTGTATTATTTAAAGTAAGATTTTCAATTAAGTTTTTAAAATGGGTGAAGTTTTTTTCCATAAGATGAGGTAAGACCAGTGGGGGGGGGGGTCAAAGAGTTAGCTAGCTGCTTTGATAATTTGTAGCAAGGTGCATTGGTGGCATCTACTATAGGTCTTAGGGAAGAATTAGGTTTGTGGATTTTTGGATAAACCGT
Source organism: Typopeltis vanoorti (assembly GCF_054136105.1). Classification (NCBI taxonomy): domain Eukaryota; kingdom Metazoa; phylum Arthropoda; class Arachnida; order Uropygi; family Thelyphonidae; genus Typopeltis; species Typopeltis vanoorti. Next base: position 18,927,721 of record NC_143558.1, read on the forward strand.
ATATCTGGGGGGGGGGGGGGATGAGAACAGAATGGTTTGAGTTTTTTTGTAATGTCAGGAGGCCAGGAAGAAACTTTTTTAAGTAGGTTTTTTAACTTGAGTTTTTGTGGGATTATGTTCTAGTGGTATGTAGGTAGCACGATCATAGAGAATAATATTCATTTTCCAATTATATTCTGAGGCGTTGAGAACAACAGTGGCATTACCCTTATTAGCTCTGGTGATGGCAATACTTTTTTCTTTCCATAATTTTTTGAGGGCAGAGAGTTGACTGGAAGATAAATTAACCTTAGGAGGTGAAGAATGGGAGAGAATGTTAGCTACGTTGTCTGATGTTATTGGCTGTTTCTGGAGCTAAGTGACAGATTCCACGTTCGATGTTGTACATAATATCCAATACCTGGACTTCAATAGGAGCGACGGCAAAATTGTGTCTGAGGCTTAGGGCACTAACGGCATCTTTGCTAAGTCTTTTAGAAGATAGGTTGACTACTGTATGGAGTGGTTGAACTTCAGGTAGCGGTTTAGATTTGCAAAGGTTATTGAACTTTTTGATGTGCTTATTTTTTATTTTTTGGAATTCTTTTTGAGAGGAAGCTTCTGAGATGCTAAGGAGAATAGACCAAAGTTCAGGTTCAGGATTGAGTATGGCGGAGAGCTCTGTCTGTAATGAGACAAGGGTGGCGTTTGTCATAGCAACACTGGTGCATGCACTCTGTCTTATTTTTATTGATCCTCAAACTACTGTCTTCCAGAGCCTTCATCCATTGTTCAAGTCTTCTGCTCAGACTTTGTGCAAATCATTACATCATTAGCAAACATTATCATCCAGGGTGATTCAGTTCTTACTGTCTCTGTCAGTACGTCCAAAAAGCATATCGAATAAGAAGAGGCTCAAAGCTGACCCAAGATGAAATACAAGATGAAAAGTATATACATCTTGTATAAGATGTATGATGGTAACAAAACAAGGGTGAGATCCACTGAGGCATTCTTAGTAAAAGCCAGGGTTCATCTTGGATCAGTTTTGAGTCCCTTCTTATTTGTTATGCTCTTGGATGTGTTGACAGAGACAGTAAGAACTGAATCACCCTGGATGATAATGTTTGCTAATGATGTAATGATTTGCACAAAATCTGAGCAGAAGTAAGACTTGAACAACGTTGGAAGGCTCTGGAAGACAGTGGTTTGAGGGTCAATAGAAATAAAACAGAGTACATGTGTTGTAACAAAGAATCAGGAAGTATAATGTTGCAGGGCACAGGCATGCCACATGTGTCCCACATGTACTCTATAAAAGGCTTTTTCCAAATTAATGAAGACCAAAAAAAGTTTCATGTTACTCTCCCAGTACATTTCTATGAGCTATCTTAGAGCAAAGATGGTATCAGTTGTTCCTCAACTGGGAATAAACCCAAATTTCTCTTTACTAATTGACACTAAGTCTTGCAATCTCTTCTCAGTTACCCTTTCCCATACCTTTGTGGTATATGACTCATAAGTTTAATTCCTCTGTAGTTGCTACAGGACTGGATATCATCTTTTTTCTTATATCTCTCCAGAAAAATAAAGAGAGAGTACTCTCTCCATTCCTTCTGCATTTTCTCAGTTTCAATGATTCTGTTAAAGTCATCCATTAATAGTGTTGCACCCAACTCATGTAGGCACTTCCATACTTCTACGGGGAATATATATTATCAGGTCCAACTGCCTTCCTGTTTTCATCTTTCTCAGTGCTTCCTCCACTTCCATTCTTTTTATGTTAGGAATTGGCTCCATGACCAGATCTCCTCCATCCTTTTGTATATCCCTATTTATTTTATTCATTAATTTCTCAAAATAATCTTTCCATCTATCTAACATATTCATTTCTTCATATAGAATGGTATTATCCTGGCTTGGTATATATATCTTTACTTTTCCACTCCTTCTGTCTGGCTATCCTGAGGACTCTTTTGACACCTTCTTCATTATCCAGACTTTCAGTTAAGAAACTATGATCTGGTGATATTTCTGTGGGAACATCACATCAGCAACTCAAAAAAACTACCGAGAGTAATTTTAGTGGCTGGTATTCCACCCACTGATGTTAACTCTGAACTCTTCTAGAGGATTGGTATTAGAATCACATTTCCTATTACTGATTCCCATACCTCCAACATATGTAAAAGCAGGATATCTTAACTATCCTGTTAGGTTATACCTCCCTAATTCCCTGAAATGCTTTAAATGTCAGAAATATAGGCTTTCCAAACTGCCTATCATGGCTTTACTACCTGTGCCCAATGTGACAATAAAGAACATAATAAATCGTGCTCTGACATAAAAGCTAAATGTATCAATTGTCACTAAGATCATCCATTAGCCAAACGTGCATGTGAATGCGTAAACATGTACCTTCTGAATAATGCAATATACAATTAGAAATATTTTAAAATAACATCGGTCTCTTCTATAACTGCATAATAGTTGTCACCTTTGTTAGTCCTTACTGTTTTTTCTACTGGTTTGTATGTTTACACCTCAAGAAATCCTGTGCAATTAGGATGAAACATCAGGCTCTCAATTAAAATAAATGTTATCATCTTATTCCAGTGTTCTGCCTTATAAACTCTTACTTACACATACATATATATTTTGAATATCGAAATTGAAAATATATTTTTGTTGAAAATATATTCAAAAGTGGCTAAAATAGCTCATAATAGGCTTTGCTACTTATTGAAGAACACACTGACAAGCAGAGAGAGAGAGAGAGAGAAAAAAAAGGATTATAAGAAGGTTATTATACCTCTTTATAAGCTTTATACAGCTCCACCTTGACTATTTGCAGAGATCTGGTCACTTGTATTTCTTAGAGTTGTGGAGGAGGTGAAGAGATCTGGTGGTAGGAGCTCAAGATGCTCACAGGTCTATGGAATGTCCCTTATTGAGGATAGATTGAAGATTTATGGGTTACAAAAATTGGTTGATGAGCAAACAGAAGTGCAGGGGGGGGGGGGGTATGATAGACATAAGTTGCTTAAAGAGTTTTATAAAAATGATAGAGATAATTTTTCAGTACATGATTAGGGTTGGGAGAACTAGGGGTCATCCTTGTAAATTGAGTAAAAGTAGCTGGTGAGGGCATGAGGACTAGATTTTATTGTTTGGAGAATGGTGAATGATTGAAATGGGTTGCTGAGTCATTTCTGAGTGCTTTATCAGTGAATGGATTCAAATGAACTATGGCAAGTATTGTGTGAATGATGGTTAGTGCTTGGTTGAAATGTTAGTAGACTTCTCATGATAATTCTACAGACAGCATGGAAGTGCCCATGTAATAGTAATAAAGTTAATAGCAGTAACATTTGTGCATTATTTATTGATTTTGTTATTGTACTACTTTACCAATTCCTGGTATGGTGATTATTTGTCTTTTGTTAGTATTTTAATGCTTTAAAAAGCCATCATATATAACGAACAATTGGCCTCCAGATAGATTCTTTGGCCACTATTGCCCTAGTGATTTTCAATCTTTTTCATAATATGGCACACCTAGACTGATTATTAAAATTCTGCGGCACGCTAAAAATATTTTTTTTTAATTTTTTTGACGATCTCGCAAAAAATGGGCATAATTTTGATTGATTTACACACACAAGATATTAATAATAGTAATTACTTATCCTTTTTGCTCCAAAAAAATTTAAACTGTATTTTTGACAATTTGAGTAAGAAAAAACAATATTCAAAATTATTTTTTTTTAATTTTATTGATTTTTTTCAAATGAATATATAATATTCATGTTAAAGGAATACTACTGAATAAAATTAACTGAATGAAAAAAATAATAAAAAAACTCTTACCAGTTACCTTAAAAATAAGAAAATTAAATGAAGTTATTTGTAAACACACTTATCAAAAGATTAAAGCTAATTAACACACAATTTTAAACCGATTCACCAACCATAAGTTTCGTAAAATATAATTAAGGGAGCTTCAGGTGTGGATGGAAGACCAGACACTAATAAATAAATGCGCAAATTACGACATTATTTCTTTCAATTAATTTGTTTTTGCGGCACATCAATGTGCCATGCCACACCGGTTGAAAATCTCTGCCCTAGTGCAAGAATTTGACAATTCAAAAACTCAAAACTATTTTTTCCTAGAAACATTTTAGAAAATATGTTGTTTTGAAAATATGTTTTGAAAATATGTTTAAAAAATATATTCTTTAAATAGTTTTATTATTAAAACTATTTATAGAATTGAAAGTTTATTTTTCACTTGGTTAGAGTATAATAAAATTAGTTTAATCCTTTTTCCAAGTGTGAGCAAACAAAGTTTGCGCCTGAAAGTATCTTCAGGACTGGGGTAAGGTGGTACAACACCAGAGCAACTCATTGCAAAGGTGGAGCAAGATACCAACACTCCTATCTCAGTACCTCCTATAATGCAAAACACATCTCCTTGCGGATATGTCTAATAATAATATTATTATTAAGGGAAGGGCCACTACCCAGACTAGTTTCGACCTTTATTGAGGTCTCTTCAGTGGGAGCCAGGCCCAAGTGGAGATACCAGGCAGAAGCCACTACCCAATTAGTTTCGACCTTTATTGAGGTCTCTTCAGTGGGAGCGTGGCCCTTCCCTTAATGCATAACATTAGACATATCCGCAAGGAGATGTGTTTTGCATTATAGGAGGTACTGAGATAGGAGTGTTGGTAGCTTGCTCCACCTTTGCAATGAGTTGTCCTGGTGTTGCACCACCTTACCCCAGTCCTGAAGATACTTTCAGGCGCAAACTTTGTTTGCTCACACTTCGAAAAAGGATTAAACTAATTTTATTATATTTATAGAATTTTTGTGACATTTCATATTTATCTGAGTAAAAGTCAGTTTTTAAAACTATTTTTACATTAACTTTTACTTTAACTAAATGTATGCAAAATCAGTATAAGCTTATTAAAAAGTAAAAAATAAATTTAAATTCTCATGTAATATACAATGTAGTATCAGCTGAATTGCAAAAACCAATATCTACTGGAATTGTCAAAATCAACATCAGTTGGAGCACCAAAATGTCTTGAGCTTACTACAGTAAGCTCAAGTAGTAAGCTTACTTAAGTAGTAAGTAAGCTTACTTAACTTACTTGAGCTTACTACAGTAAGCTCAAGACATTTTGGTGCTCCAACTGATGTTGATTTTGACAATTCCAGTAGATATTGGTTTTTGCAATTCAGCTGATACTACATTGTATATTACATGAGAATTTAAATTTATTTTTTACTTTTTTTTTTTTTTGATTTTTTTTTTTAGGTTTTTCAGATATTTTTAGTTGCTGATCAGTTTTTTAAATGCTTCATTTCCTAAGTTTTTTTTAAATCATTTTTTTAAATCATAGATTTCAGATAAGCAATACAGGAAAAAAAAAATAAATATATATATATATAATATTTGTATGTATATATTTGTTCATGTATTTATAAACAGAACCTTAGTTGAAGGATTTATTCCTCTGTTTGAAAGCATATTTGGAAGTTCTCTATGGAATGTTAGAATACTTTCTACAGCAGCCTTTAGTATGTTTTTGCTGCCACAGAAGGCAAAGATGAAATTAAAAGAATTCGTTGAGCTGCTTCCTAAAGATGCTTCAGAAGAATTACATTTTAATTATATACATGGATATCTTGTTGTTGTCAAGAATATGATACATATTGCTAAACATTCACTGAGGTATGTGTGATTATTAATTAAATCTTGTAATTTTAAGTACTGTTGTTAATATTTAGTAATTTTATTAATTAAAATAAAATAACTAACACAATAATTTAAACAACAAGCAAATATAAAAGGTTATATAATAATGTTATATGAATTTAATTTTGTATTCAAGTTGTTTCCTATTGCTGTCTTTAATTACTGAAATTGTTGAATTCTTCATTAGTTCATTATATTTACAGAATCAGAATTTAATTGCATGTTATTATTATTATTATTATTATTATTATTATTTCGTGACACCTCCAAGGATTCCAATGACTCATCAAGGGAGACACTACTCAACAACTCCCCATCTCCACCACTTAATCCACCAACTACAACGAACCACTACCATCATCATAATCATTTACACAATTGCCATCTACTGCCCACCACCACTAGTATTTTTGCCTGTAAATTGCATGTGTTCTGAAGGCCGATTTGTCTGTATGTGGGATGAAAAACCCGAGTTTCCAGGAGAAAAAAACCCTGCTACTTCCATATAAGATCTGCTAACTCGCCTTCAATTGAAAAAATTCCTATATAAAGATTCCTTTTGTCACTACAAGAATCAAACTTAGGCCTTTTCCAACTGAAGGGTGTGACATACTGTCATTCTTCCAGTTGCACTACGGAGACACTTATATCTATTATCTAGATTTCACCTCTCATCTTCCCTGACTGTCCAGTGCATGTCACATTGGTATCACTCCATTTCTTTGCAAAACAAATCTAGGTTTCAGGAGCCCATATATAAATTATACGGTTATGAAAATTGCTATTGTTACTACTTTCGGTTACTACTTTTCAGCAACAGCTCTAATGTTGCTTATACGTACTTTATCTTTGATTTTAAAAAATTAAATTTTAAGAGGACTTGTGAAGTTTGCATACATGTGACATATACTGACATACAATGTTGCAGTCCAGTTTTCTTTTTCTCCTCCATCCATGTTATATTTATTTTATAGCAAAATACATCCAGTGCATATTGTTTGTTTAATGGTGCGTTATATACTATTTTTTTTCCCTTATATCAGTCCTGTACGTGAGATTTGGTTGGTAGAATCTGTAGTATAAACATAACACATTAGTGCCATGTGTAGGCAAAGAGTTGGAAAAGAAGGAACTTAATCATATTTTTCTTGAAGAGTTGGAGTGTTTTTGATAGAAAACTCTCTATGGGGAAATCTGCTCCAGAGAATTAAGGCAGCTATGATAAAAGAGAATAAGCAGGTTAAGTGAATTTACATTTGGACTGTAAAAGTACATTGGGTTCCAGCCATTGGTGAAGTGTCCATACAAAAGATATAGGGCTGAAATAGACTATGGGATACTGGTTAATGTCAGTCAGTCAGTGAGAGAGGAATTTTCTGTCAGCTGAATTGTCCTCCTCTGGACTGCATGAACAGATTAGGGATTTGTACTAAGTCTTTTGCTGGATGGATGAAAAGTAGTATCTTTGGCAGAAAAGGATGCCAAGTTTTTTAGAAGCTGAGAAAAATATTGATGCTATATGTTTATTACATGCCTTCCTGGTATAAACACATTACATCAATATTTTTCTCAGCTTCTAAAAAACTTGGCATCCTTTTCTGCTGAAGATACTACTTTTCATCCAAATATCAGTCCAAGAAGACAGATCTGATCCTGTCTGGTGATTTGTGTATTATTGAAGGTAAAGGAAAGTGGGTTGAAATCCTTTTATGAGAAAGCATTTGGAACTGTGTTTTGATGCATTAAAGGTTACTAGGTTATCCTCTCTCATTTGAAGATTGGTATATAGATCAGTATTTGAGGCACTAATTACAGAAGATCTTGTAACTCTTGGGATGTTTGAATGGATAGGGAGAATGTGGTGTGCTATCATCAAATTGCAGATATGTGCAGTTTGATGCAGTGATCAAACATGTCATCATCAAACATGCAGTGATCATCTACAATGAATGAGAGATTATCTAATGACAGTGGATGGAAAATAGACCAACGAATGGCAGTATACTGAGAAGGCCTCAATGCCAGGTCAGATGCTCTGGAAATGTCATGAGCAACAGCAGATTTCTCCAAACCTTACTATACTATGTATCCAGTAGTGGATCATTAGACTAATTGATCTGCTTTGGATCTAAAGCCACAGGTTATTAAAGAAAAGAACTTGATAAAAATCATATTGCAACTGCCTCAGCCCATACTCCTAACAGATGACTTGAATGGTCGTAACACTTTGGGATAGTACCAAAGTGAATAGACGAGATTGTATCATTGAGGGAATGCTCGACAACCATGAACTCTCCCTTATTAATAACAGATTAAATACCTTCTTCCATATGCCTACCCACTCTTATTCTGCAATCAATCTTACAATCTGCTTCCCTGCCATTTTTCTACTTCTCACATGGGATGTCGAAGAAAATATATACATAAGCGATCATTTTCCTCATTATTAGCACTGTGTCTTCACAGAATCATGTTCGACTACACAGATGTCCATGTGAAAAATGGACCAAACTGACTGGAATACATTTGTTGTATCGTACCTTGTCCTTAAATGCCCTTCTTATCTCTATTACACTTCTGGCCAAATCCCTGATAAGAGTGAAGCTGTTTGTTTTGTGAGACAAAGAAATGCAAATGGCAGATGCCAATTTCTTTGTCTCAGCACTGGTTCTATCTCCTTTTTCAAACTCAGAGAAAATTTATTTGTTCTGCTGCGCCACCCTGAATCCTAGGATATACTAAAATGTAGAACCAAGGAGATAGATCACAGTCAGTGTTCACTCTTCTCAGCTATAAATATACACTTTGCAGTCATAACCTTAACTAATACAATTTCCTGCCTTTGTGTGGTTTGTTATTTTTATGGGCAAGTGCAGTAGGATCTAGATACAGGCAAGACAATATTCACATTAAAACAAAACATTTAATTACAGTTAAAATTCATATATTACACTGAAAAGCACTTAGTCAATCATACAATTAAAATTTATATACATCATTATTACTCGTACATACAGTTAAATTTTCCCTTTTCATGAAATTCTATTTTAAAAATATAAATACTATCAATTAGTCACTTAATCTCAAATTTCTACTCTAATCAATAAATTTCTCTTACTTAGTACTTATCAAATTCCATTCTAGATTCTCCTTAACAATCCTATTCAAATTTTACATATATCTCAGTTTTAAGCCAGAACAAATCGTAATTAACTCTCTTTCAAGACACAATTAAATTTCCTCCAAAATCAATCAGCAACAGTTCAAAGAAATGTCTCTCAGCATGCACATTAAAATCTTCTCATTCAATTCTTTAGTTAGTAGACATAAAGTTTTCACCTTACCAATTTGCTGGATATTCTATTTGGCCACATCAATTCTTTCGTCAGACAAGCACCTTGTGTTATCACTTTTCTTCACACTTCCTCGGGATTTCTATACGATTTCCTTCTATACTTCAACTGGAATTATTCTGTAGTTTTCCACTATCAGGATCTGCTGGGCTTTTGTTTCCGACTGGTAAGTTCTCTTAGTCATTTGGTCGTAACTTCCACGAACAAAGGACACCCACGTGGAATCTCCATACCAGCCGGACTTCCGTGGCACAGGAATACAGCAGCAGGAAAACATCTAAAAGCCTGGTTCGCATCGTTACATCTGCTTTTAAACTCCGCGCCATTTCTCTCTTTCATCATTGATGCGTACATCATGCTTTCACTGCGTCACGCGGCACTTAGCACCGCTCGCGGAAACCTTTCGAAACTCTCGTAGCGTTACAGTGGAAGGTGGGGGAAGCACCGTGCTACATAACAGATATACTAGAATATTCACCACGTGTCTCAGAAGTCGGCCGTTTCACATTTAGATTATTATACCCAGCAAATGGTTAGTTAATTACAGTATTTTAGACTAAGCAACATATACAATAATAATACATGAAATTTTACATTACTAAATTAAGATAAGATAACAAAACCAAATTAAGAATTCTATAAAATGCTTCTTTATTCTGATGAATCATTATATTTCTCATAGAGTGATAACAATGTTAAGTCCTCCGACTTAACACATTTTCCTATCTTGCAAAATTGAATACCGAAGCAGTCAGCCAAACACCTAAACAACTGCAGTATATTTCCAAAAACATCATCCTGATTTTCACTCTTTCCAAAGCCTTGGTGGAACCCAGAGTGCCAAGAAGCCACCACAACAAGCTTAATAGCATTTAAACATGCTCAGGCCAAAGCACATTATGTGAGATGTCAGACTCAAAAACAATCCTGGATCCAATGTGCATAATCAATTAATCAAACAACAACAACAACAACAACAACAAAAAAAAATGTTGTATGGGATAAAATCCAGAAGATGAAAGGTAGATACAGAGCACATAGTTTGTCTACCTTGGAACATAATGGATGTATTGATGCTGATCCCAAAGCTATTTCAGCACTTTGGGAGAAAATTTGCTGTAATCTGAGCAATAGTTTCATATCCTCCCGATGTGTTAATATTGAAAGAGCAACAAGAAAAACAGCAATTAAGCTTTTCTATCAAGGGGTATAGATCCATATAATCAGCCATTTGTTAAGAAGGAACTCAAAAGAGCTCTTTTCCTGTCTCACCCTATCACGATAGGCTCTGATGACACGATAAAACACCACCCATCATCTTCTGTGGATCTCCTTCTCTTAGTATTCAACAAAATATTTAAATGTTTACAGAAGAAGAGTTTCCAGAACGTCAATTGTCATTTTTGTCCCAAAACCAGGCAAGGATCCAGCACAAACCAACACTTATAGTCCAGTTGCTCTGATTGGCTGTCTTTTAAGGTATTGGAAGAAATGGCAAAAGCAAGGCTTTTCTGGTACTTAGAAAGCAACAAAATTCTTTCCAATACACAATGTGGCTTTCGTTGACACCGATCAACTGTGGATCATTTGGTCCATTTAGAAACATGTATAAGAGACACTATCCTAAAAGGAGAATGTGGTTTATTGTCAGTGTGAGGGGGGCTGAGTGTTCCAAGTCCAAGTGGAAAGCACATTATCTCAGCTATATCATCAAGAAGAGAAGTTTCTCGAGGTTTTGTCTTAAGTGTAACCCTCTTTGCTATTTAAAGTGAACTCAGTTACTGAACAGCTTCCTCCCACAGTAGGCAGTTGCCTTTATGAATTAAAGATACCAAGAAATTATATAACTTAGTTTAACTGGTCTGGGTAGTGACCTTTCCCATAATGCATAGCATTATACACATCTGCAAGGAGATGTATTTTGCATTATGGGACACTAAGTAAAGTGATGTGAAGTCATTAACTTCTTTATACGAGTTGTCCCAGTTCTAAAAATAGTTCAGGTGCAAACTTATTTGCTTACACTTAGATAAAGGATTAAACCAAGTGGAGAAACTTCCAACAACTTCTCTAATCCAGAGTATTTTAATAATAAGGTGTGACACCTTTTAGCACTCATATATGAAAATATGACTTCTGCATTACTTCAACCTTAGTATCACCTCTGGGTCTAGCTCCCACTGATGAAACCTCAGTAAACGTCAAAACCGGTCTGGGTAGTGACCCTTCCCATATTGCACAGCATTATACATGTCCGCAAGGAGATGTGCTTTGCATTATGGGATACTAAGGCAAGTGATGTGAAGTCATTAGCTTCTCTATATGAGTTGCCCCAGTCCTGAAAATAGTTCAGGTGCAAACTTGTTTGCTTACACTTGGATAAAGGATTAAACCAAGTATATAATTTCTTGGTATCTTTAATTTATAGTATAACCAAGTGGAAAAACTTCCAGCAGTTGCCTTTATTTGATGATTTCACAATTTATTGTCACTCCGCAATATGAGGGTCATTGAAAGACAACTTCAACAAGCAATCGATTGTGTCTCTTCGTGGTCTCTTTGGCATGGGTTCAGGTTATCTGAAGAACATCTGTATATGCTTCTACTGGAAATGCACTCTCCCTCCCAATCCTGATTTAAGAATAGGACAAACTATTATCCCCATAGTTCTAGAGACTAAGTTTTTGGAACTCATCTCTGATAGAAAGCTAGGTTTCTTTACACACATTCAGCACCTTTAGAAAAACTGAATAATAAAAAAAAACATTGAATATCCTCTGCACTCTATCCCCTACAGAATGGGGTGCTGATCAATGTTCCTTGTTCCTCATTTATCATGCACTTGCACGCTCAAAGCTTGATTATGGATCCCAAGTTTTTACAGTTCTGCAAGTGAGCACGCTCTGGTGGTTCAACCCTATCCATCATCATCTTCTTCAAGTGTCATCCCCTAGAAGGAGGTTGGCAACCATGTCATGGAACCTTTTTCTTTCTTTTGCTGCTCTGGAACATTTATGGTAATTCAAGCAAGTCCAGTCCTTAATGTCTTCAAACCACATTCTCCTGGGTCTACTTCTCCCTCTTTTTCCATCCAATTTCCCTTCTAATATTAATTTCTGAATGCCTTCTTGTCTAGTTAGATGTCCAAAATATTTAAGTTTTCCCTCTTTAATTATTTTCATTAATGTTATTTTCATTTTTGCTTCCTTTTACAATAATTATACAGCAGTTTCATGCCATTCATAATCAGGGTATCTGAATAGCTACTGGTGATTTTTGCACATCACCATTCAAAGTGTTCATGTTGAATCAAATGAAACCTGGACCTAGTCGAAAATATTTGTCTCTTAATTTTGCCCTAAAATTAAAGTTCCTTCCAGATCATCCTACATGGACTAGTCACTTTTCTCTGTGTTGGGAGGTTCGATATCACACATGTCAGACTGCCATTCATCCTTTTGGTATGCACGTTATGGAAGTTATGGAATATAAAGAAGTTATGGAAGCTATTGCATGAATGTTGTTTATTTGTTTATATACCCCGATAACTAATATTTAAGGAATTGACAGCATATACTAGAAATATAGATTAAATAAACTTTAATATATACCTTCCGATATTTCGGCGAACGTCACGTTGCCATCTTCTTGGGAACTTACTACACAGACACGTGCACACAAGTACTAATAACAGCAAATGAGACTGAAGCTAGGAAGCTAGCGTTTCCTAAAGTCCTGATGGTGCCCCCTGGCGGGCTATATTGGTAGTTCTTGGCCTTTGGGCTGAAGTTCTTCTGATAACAGTTTCCCAAATTTGGGGCAGTTTCATGCATCCAAATTTGTTGAGGTTTGGCATGTTCCTAAGGGCCGAGGCTGATTCCATGAATAGTCTTTCATACTTGAACTTGCTGCGGTGTATTACTGTGGCTTTCTTCCATCTTATTCTGTGGCGAGTATCCAGAGCGTGGTCTGCAAGCCCAGAGTGGCTGTACTGGTAAAATCGGATGTAATCCTTGTGTTCTGAGATTCTGATATTTGCTGTCCTGCCTGTTTGGCCAAAGTAGGACAGTTTACAGCTGCAAGGGACCTGGTATACACCAGGTAGGTCTAGGGGAAGTGGTTGGTCTTTGGTGGAGCAGATAAGGGTTGCCAGTTTTCTATGTGGTCTGTAACAGGTGGTCAAGTCGTGTTTTTTTAGGATTTTATTGATTTTTTTCGAGGTGCCTCTGATGTAGGGAATAGTGATATATATATTTAGAGTAATCTTTTTTGTGAAGGGGAGGGGGGTGGTGGGTTATGGATAACTGGGTTAAGTATTTTTTGGATTTTTTGGAGGGGGTAGCCGTTGGCTGAGAAAGTGTCACGGATGTGATTTAGTTCAGTGGTTAGGGCTTGATCATTAGAACAGATTATTTTTGCCCTGTTGAATAATGTTTTAATCACTCCATATTGTTGTGAGGGGGGTGGTGGGATTGTTGGTGAATGTATCTGCCTGTATGGGTGGGTTTTCTATAAACTGAGAAAACCAAGGTTCCATCAGGTTGGCGGGTGACTAGTGTGTCTAGGAAGGGGAGGTTATTGTTTTCCTCTTTTTCCAGGGTGAATTTGATTCTAGGGTGTTGGTTGTTCAAGTGTGTTAGGAAGGAGAGGAGTGAATCCGGGCCATGTGGCCAAATAGCGAAAACATCATCAACGTAGCGAAGCCATATGGTAGGTTTTTGTGGGGCTTTAAGTTTGCGGTGTTTAAATTTGACACAGTTCGGGATGACATGATTATCCCGGCAGCGTTTTAGGAATGCCAGACGGTTAAGTTGTCTGGATAATTTCAGCTTCAGTTTGCCGTAATCGCGGGCCTTGCGTGCGAAGAGATCTCCTTGGATGATCATTATTCTTGTTGAGAGGCTTATACGCTGGTTAAACATGATAACTAATATTTAAGGAATTGACAGCGTATACTAGAAATATAGATTAAATAAACTTTAATATATACCTTCCGATATTTCGGCGAACGTCACGTTGCCATCTTCTTGGGAACTTACTACACAGACACGTGCACACAAGTACTAATAACAGCAAATGAGACTGAAACTAGGAAGCTAGCGTTTCCTAAAGTCCTGATGGTGCCCCCTGGCGGGCTATATTGGTAGTTCTTGGCCTTTGGCCCGCGATTACGGCAAACTGAAGCTGAAATTATCCAGACAACTTAACCGTCTGGCATTCCTAAAACGCTGCCGGGATAATCATGTCATCCCGAACTGTGTCAAATTTAAACACCGCTTCATCTCACAGAAAGCTCTCCGGATTTACAACCGCGCTAGCCAGGCATTACTTCGGGAGCAAATTGCCGCCACACGCGGTTCCCTAGCCGACATAAACAGCGCGATATCAACGCTAAAAAATGAGCTTTCACTTACGCTGAATCACGAGCTTTGGTTGGTACTACATGACGTCTCGCGTACGGCAGCTAAAAAAGAATTTGAACGAGTACGAAGCCGACATATCAACAAGTTTGATAAATTAACAAAGAACTCGGTGCCCAAACTACAAACCAAAACTGTTGTTAACCTATCGTCAGCTACCTTAAAGCCAGAAGCACTCCACGCTCTGTCACGTGGTCACAACTTCGCCATTGCTCCTAGGAAATTACCGGCCGAGGAATTAATGATTCAAATTGAACGCGGGATTCGCTAACTGCCTAACCACATCGCCAACGATATCAGATTGGATGTAGCCTGTGTTCTCAACAAAGCAAAACCTCCAAAATCCAACATATCCAGTAGTGAATACAAGGCACTACAAGAATTGAAAAGAAACAAAAATATAGTGATCACCAAAGCGGATAAGGGAAACGCCACTGTGGTACTTAATCTTAAAGATTACACAGGTAAGCTCAAGGCTTTATTATTAGATCGTTCCACTTACCTCCCCATTAATTACAATCCCACCATACTCACAAATTAGAAAACTCCATAGGCTCCTTAAGAAGGTCACTTCTTGGCCTGAGGAGATTACCAACAGACTAAAACCCTATAACTCTAGACCCCCCCACATATATGGGCTCCCAAAAATACACAAAGAAAATGTGCCATTACGTCCCATAGTGGATGGCATTGATTCCCCCACTTACAAACTAGCCAAGCATTTAGCCAAAGCGCTCTCACACTATACTGGCAATACACCATCACACATAAAAAACTCAGCCCACTTCAAAGCCAGTATAGAAAACCTTACACTCCAACATAATGACATAATGGTCAGTTTTGATGTCTCCTCCCTATTCACGAATGTCCCCCTCAAAGAAACCTTAGAGCTAATCCAAGCTAAATTTCCTCCCGATATCTCAGCCCTATTTCAGTTTACAATGAACTCAGGCTATTTCGTTTGGCAGGAAAAATTCTACAAACAGATAGAGGGGACAGCCATGGGTTCGCCACTTTCCCCACCCTTGGCCAACTTCTTCATGGAGATGTTTGAAGAGAAAGCCTTAAACTCAGCCCCACAAAAACCTACCATATAGCTTCGCTACGTTGATGATGTTTTCGCTATTTGGCCACATGGCCCGGATTCACTCCTCTCCTTCCTAACACACTTGAACAACCAACACCCTAGAATCAAATTCACCCTGGAAAAAGAGGAAAACAATAACCTCCCCTTCCTAGACACACTAGTCACCCGCCAACCTGATGGAACCTTGGTTTTCTCAGTTTATAGAAAACCCACCCATACAGGCAGATACATTCACCAACAATCCCACCACCCCCCCTCACAACAATATGGAGTGATTAAAACATTATTCAACAGGGCAAAAATAATCTGTTCTAATGATCAAGCCCTAACCACTGAACTAAATCACATCCGTGACACTTTCTCAGCCAACGGCTACCCCCTCCAAAAAATCCAAAAAATACTTAACCCAGTTATCCATAACCCACCACCCCCTCCCCTTCACAAAAAAGATTACTCTAAATATATCACTATTCCCTACATCAGAGGCACCTCGGAAAAAATCAATAAAATCCTAAAAAAACACGACTTGACCACCTGTTACAGACCACATAGAAAACTGGCAACCCTTATCCGCTCCACCAAAGACCAACCACTTCCTCTAGACCTACCTGGTGTATACCAGGTCTCTTGCAGCTGTAAACTGTCCTACTTTGGCCAAACAGGCAGGACAGCAAATATCAGAATCTCAGAACACAAGGATTACATCCGATTTTACCAGTACAGCCACTCTGGGCTTGCAGACCACGCTCTGGATACTCGCCACAGAATAAGATGGAAGAAAGCCACAGTAATACACCGCAGCAAGTTCAAGTATGAAAGACTATTCATGGAATCAGCCTCGGCCCTTAGGAACATGCCAAACCTCAACAAATTTGGATGCATGAAACTGCCCCAAATTTGGGAAACTGTTATCAGAAGAACTTCAGCCCAAAGGCCAAGAACTACCAATATAGCCTGCCAGGGGGCACCATCAGGACTTTAGGAAACGCTAGCTTCCTAGCTTCAGTCTCATTTGCTGTTATTAGTACTTGTGTGCACGTGTCTGTGTAGTAAGTTCCCAAGAAGATGGCAATGTGACGTTCGCCGAAATATCGGAAGGTATATATTAAAGTTTATTTAATCTATATTTCTAGTATACGCTGTCAATTCCTTAAATATTAGTTATCATGTTTAACCAGCGTATAAGCCTCTCAACAAGAATAATGTTTATATACCCCATCTTCAACCTCTTACTTTGTCAACTACAGAAGTCCTCCCTTCTATTGTTTAATGCACACAGAGAAGCCCGCTCTGATTTCTTCTCCATCTATACTGCTGGTTCAAGATCAGAGCTCTCTGTTGGCTGTGCTTCCTAACATTACTATCTCCAATCAGATCCCACTCCATTGCAGTAATTATACCATTCAGCTTACACTTGTGCATATACAAGAAAACTCCTACTAAAATTGTGTAATTTATGCAGACTCTTTGAGTTCTTTATAGGCTATTCCTCTCCCATGTATAATCCACATCCAGTGCTTGGTGAGGTGTTACAACTTTTGCACAAAATAAAGACCCTTAATTTTGAAGCTTGATTATTGTGTTAGCTTCCAGCCATATTGGAATTAAGGGAAATGACATTGCGGATGCAGTTGCTAGTTGTTCTTGCTAGAATCTGCATAGGTCACAGTCATCTTACACATTCTTATTTAATGAGGGCTGATGACTCACCCATCTTGCCATTAGTCATATTTTGGTGTGCCAGCACTTCACACAAGAGAGAGGAATGTCTTTTATTTATCTGGCTGAGCCCTATACACTTGGGCAGATGCTATCAGACTTGGACAAATTGCATGTTTTTAAATTTTTACAAAGAATTAATTTATTCAAGGACATTTGATTATAAATTTGTTCATATTTGATCTTATTCACTAGTTTATCTCTTTATAACTACAAGATGGTCCATAACTCACTAAGGGGTTGTTTAAACATTTAATAAATTTTTTATTTATTAATTATTTTTATTTTATTTTTATTTAAAAATTTTTTTTTTTTACTATAATGAAACAGAAAACCTAGATATTTTTGGAGATTTAGTTATGAAAAACCACATCACATAAATACCTTCCATTTTTGGTTTCGCAAAGACATGTCCTTTCTATGGCATCTTCTATTACAGCTGTTAATGTTTCTTCCTGTAGCACCCTAATTTCTGCAAGAATGTGTTCATCTGTTGGATTGTCTGGGACTTGATTATAAATCTGAAGGAAAAGATGTTTTTCCTTCAGATAACCCCTAGGAGCATGTTCATACAGAAATTAGGGCACAGCAGCCAGAAACATTAACAACTGTCATGGAACATGCCATAGAATGGGCTCATTTTTGTGAAGACAAAAATGGAAGGCATTTACATGTGGTTTTTTCCTAGCTAACAAAAAAAATCTCCAAGTTCTCTATTTTATTATAACAAGATAAATAAATAAAAAATAATTAATAAATAAAAAGGTTAAATGTTTAAACTACTTTGTGGCTTATGGACCACTCTATATTTATTTGTTTATATATCTGTTTATTGCTGTAACCAGTGCCATGGTGTTATATGACCTTTTTTTGTCCTTGCACCATAAAACCACAAATCAGTCAGTGCTAATACTATGGATGGGCAATAAGGAACTTATTCACTTTTCACTTGGAAACCTATTGGTTGTATTCCTTGGGATGTGGAAGACTGCTCCAGAGGGCAGCAGTGAAAGGGATAAATGAAGAAGAGGTGAAATTTGTTCTGGTGGTTTGGAGTGAAACTGTGAGAGGGTGTCGATTAACTACTGCTACACACATTTGGACAGATTTGCAACAGGGTGGGAGAATTATTGATGCCAAGTCTGATACTGATGAACAGTGACCATAGGCATATTTATAAAAGATGCAGGCTGCAGAGACTGAATGCTTGTGCAAAAGTGAGTGGAATTGTATTAGTGAGAGGAGTCATTAATCAATCTAAATGCTCTTTTCTATATAGAATTCAGTTCAGGGAGCACTTAGGGGCACCACTCCAGATAAGAGAGCAATATTCGATGGTCAGTTGGTTATGTGATTTATATAGGGTTAGGAGATGTTTGGAGTTCCATTAATGCCTTAAACGAAAGAGAAAGCCTAATTTTTTATATGCAGAGGAGGCAATGTTTGTGATATGTTTGTGCTAACAGAGATTTGAAGTCAGATTTATTCCAAGAAGGTGAATCTCATCTTCAATGTAGATTTCAGTATTGTCAAGGGTAAGATAACAGAGTTCTTTTTTGTTGGAAGTTAATCACTGTGTTTTGCTAGTGTTGAAGGTGATAATTTTATTCAAACTTCATTAATGAATGTTTTGAAGATCAGAATTTAAGGTAGTAGAGTTGAGAATTATGGAGGTTGTGGTTTTGCTTTACAAGGTTTGTCAAATGAAAAGGAGAAGTGCAATGTGTTGTCATCAGCAAAACTGTGTACTAGGTTGGCAGTCAGCTGGAGTAGATTGTTTATGTATAGAAATAAGAGAGTGGGTGAGAGAACGGAGCCTTTGTGACACCTCATCATTAGCTGTATAGATAGAAGATATGTAAGGAGCCACCGAGTATCATTCGAAGTGAGCATCTGGCGAGAAGGCTGGCTTCCCAATTACAGAAATCATTGGGAGACAGAATGATGGGAGTTTTCTTAATAGCCTTTGTGCCAAACTGAGTCAAAAGCCTTGGAGATATCAAGAGCAGCTACTTGAGATTCACCAAACCTTTCCACGGTGTTTGTCCGCAGATGGGTGGTGTAGGTTAGTAGATCACCTGTTGATCAACAGCGACAGAATCCATACTATCAGTCGTTTATTAGACAAGAGTGTTCAAGGTATCATAGGAGTTGGCTGTTGATGGTTCTTTTCATTACTTTAGGAAGAATTGAAGTGAGAGAAATTGGATGGCAGTTTGAAGGTAAAGATATGTTACCCTTCTTAAGAATAGGTTGTATATGGGCTAGTTTCCAGAGTGCAGGATAGATACCAGTGGAATAAGAAAGTGTAAATAGGCTGCATAAAGTGGGAGTCAACTCTGGTGCATAGACCTTTAGAACAATTGGAGATATGTCATCAGGGCCAGGAAATTTTTTGGTATCCAGTTTGAACAATTTTTCTATCTCTTTCTAGTGAAAGGTCAAATGCAGAATTGAGTGTTGAGTCTTTTCCTTTAGTGTTACACAGCGATCAGCATTCATTTCAGACAAATTATGGAGACTACAACCGTGTTAGAATTAATTACTTTAATTTCCCAACATTTCAACTTCATATTAAAGTCATCATCTGTAGTATACATATATACACACACACACACACACACACACAGAAACAAGTTATATTACATTTCAAACAGTATGCTAAGGAGAAGACAATGATTTGATCAACCGTTATTCTCTGGCTTGATCTCTAGTGGAAAAAAAAAAACTACACGAAAGCTATATTCTATTTATAAAATCATCAGAGAACAAATTCATGTAGATAGTTTTATTACAGCAAAAGTGATGTCCTAATTTAACATGAGAGTTATTATATTAGAGTTAAGATCATGGATTACTTACAGTCTTATTTATAATTAACTCTTAGATGAAAAGGTTATGTGGGTAGAATATGTGCCTTCCATATTCTTGGGATTTTTAGACCATCATTATTGTTAAGATTAGGGTGGTTGATAAAAATTTCACAGACCTCCTTAAATTTACATTCATACCATGTTTTAGTATGATGTAAACAACAGGTGTCTTTCCAGTCAATTCTATGTAGAGTATTCAAGGTATGATTAGAAAGGCCAGATTTACCATAGCTATTATATTTAATGTGTCACTTATGTTCCTTTTTTCAGATAGGAATTGTGCATTCTGTTTCACCTATAGAGGGCAAATTACAAATGCAATGAATACAGTAACTTCAGGGTGGACCAGTGGAGGAAGACTAGAGAACACAGATATGAGGGTTCTGAGAAAAATTAGAGGAGTGAACAGATGGCAGTAATGTCTGCCTTCTACCTTCCACCCTCTATAATTGGCCAGCTTCATCTCTGGTCATTCACTGTATATCATGATTCATCCTTTTCTCTGAGCTTCATCACCACTACAGGAGTACCTCAGGACTGTCTTATCACCTACCTCATTTACATAAACGATCCATTTTCTGTTCATCCTACTCATTTGACAAACCATGCAGTGCAGATATTCCAAGCATCAAATCACCTACAGCTCATGCCTTAAACATTGATTTATGTGCTACTCTTCATGCAGCAAGGACAGTCTGGTCACGTTCAGTGCCACCAAATCACGATCTTGCCTCTTCTCTCATAAAAGAAATATCAGCTCACATTCCCTTACTCTCAGTAATACATAAATCACCAGACAAGATCAGATCTCTCTGCTTGGACTAACATTCACCTCCAGTCTCTCTCTCTCGGTACATCACATCAGTGGCTTCCTCAGCATTCAAAACACTAAGCATGCTCTTTCATTTAAGATGCTATTTTACACCCAACCAAACTCTTAACTGTATGCAAATTCCAAATCTGTCCATGCTTAGAATATTGTTCCATGTTTGAGGTGGAACACCAAAACTTTTCTAAAACTTCTTGACACTGTTCAGAGGAGAGCAATTTGGCTCATAGACGATTCCTCTCTTGCAGATTCACTTCAACCTCTGTCTGACAAACAGTGTTGTGGCTCTGTGTCTGTTCTGCAGGTACTTCAATAGTCATTGCTCCCATGAACTAGCAGTCATCATTCTTCCACTTTCTGTTGCACCTGTTGATACAAAAACAACATCAGCTGCCCACCATTCCTTTACTGTAAAACTGAACCTGCTTTTCTTCTTTCTCTTTTATTACATCTACTTCTGTCCTCTGGAATAGCATGCTGCAGGAAGTATTTCCAAACAACTAGAACTTGCAACTCTTCCAAAAAAAAAAAAAAAAATCACTAAACTTCTGAGTCCTCACCCCAGACATGAATTTATGTGCTTATAGATCCTTTGACCTCTCGTGTATGGGATCAGTATAAAAAATAAATTTTAAAAAATTCTTTACTGCCATATACTCTTTCGAAACGCCTTCCAGTATATGTCTTTGTAGCTGAAGTTCCCTATAATTATTACTCAATCTGCACTCATTGTGCTAATTTACTGATGCATATCTTCTGCATGTCATCCCTTGCACCCTATCTTGAATGAACTGCCTTACACATCCATGTGTATTAATGACCCCTATTCTGTTTTTAGCTGCAATTCATCTCATGAATTGCAGAAGGATATCTGCAGCAGTATCCCTCCCCTGTCTTATTCTTCTCCTTGAAAATACTGTACCCCTCACATTCTGTTCCTATGACTACCACCTCCTGTCATCCAAGTCTTACTGATGCCTATGACTTTTAATGAGAGTCCATCAACAAATATCAAAAACTCCTGCCTCTTATTCCTAATACTTCTGGTATTCATTTACATAAACTGCAGTGTTCCCTTATGCCCACGACTACCTTTACACATTGTTTTACCTACCTGTTCAAGTTTGTTACTTAAGAAACTAGATTTCTTTGTTTTTGGCCATTCTCACATTTGTCTCATGGGTGCTTACATGCACCTACATCCCATCTAATAGCTTTAGTTTTTTCTCACTTGGCTCTTTTACACTCCAGTGAACAGTGCTTTCTTGAATTCTTGAAACACCAAATCAATTCATGTACAGTCTATCGGCATTATATAGTTGCACAGGTTGTGCGAAGGAATGGTTGTGCAGTTCATAGACTTAAGCCCTTCCATCTGTCAAATTCATTCCATAGATATAGATAAAAAACAAATGTGTAGCTTAGTGGATGTGGTGTTTGCACACCACCGCACTTGGCCGCACGAAGGAAGACTTGGTTTCAAATCTAGTCGGTGACTAGAGGAAATTTTTCTAAGCCTTTTTTGCCTGTTTGATCGAGTGGTTAGCGTATAAGCTCTCCAGCCAAAAGGCTGCAAGTTCAAATCCCACCATAGGCATGGATGTTTGTGATTGTCTGTATATTAGTGGTGGTGGTCGGTGGTAGATGGCGTTTGTGTGTATGATGAAGGTAGTTGCAATTGATGGAGTGGTGGAGATGGAGAGCTGTAGAGTAGGTGCTCTCCTTTGATGAGTCTTTGGACTCCCTGGAGGTGTTACATAATAATAATAATATACAAACTGCATGCCATTCCTTCTGCACAACCTATACATCGACTCATTTGCAATCACTGCCTTCCTCCTCAGTTTGCTTATACTGTAGCAGCAGACTCCCAGTATTCATTCTCTCATACAGTATTTTTCACTTACCATGTCATTAATGCCTTCTAAACAATCAATTCTTTTACTTTATCTCCATCCTTATCATACATCTTGAAAGCTTCACTAATATTATCAGTTTTCACACCAAAGAAACAAGATTTAGTCACAGTCCCATTAAGTTCTCCTCTAATCATAAAATCTCACCATCAGAAAATTTTCCTTTTATTCTCCTCCTTCATTATCATACATTTATGTTTCACCTTACAAGTCTGGTTTCTTTCTTGAATAGCAGTTGACCAAGGGCTGATCCCTGAAGTAGTACACCACTGATCACCTTAAATCTTGCTCACTCATCCCTTCCCCATACCCCACTTTTTGATATGTCATTCAGCCATTTTTTTTATCCAAGTTAATAGTTTATAATTCAATCCTGTGTCCTCTAACTTATATAGCAACCTTCCATGCTGTATCCTGTAAGAAGGACTAGCAAAGTCTACGAGTATCATGGTGTACCCATTTCTCTTGTCTATTTCAATAACATTATTATAAAATGTGAGCAAGTTACTAAATCTATGCTGTTCATTGCAAAGTATAGATTTTCTGTCAACCCATTTCTGTATGCAAGCTCACACCAACTTTTCATAATTCTTCACCACCACACCAGAAATATTGATAAGTCAATATTTAGTTGGAGACTTTTTATTTCATTATTGGAATACTGTGAATTGGCATAATAATAACAAACTATAAAAATGGAGGAAAACTCACATTAAAACTTATTTATTTGTAGAATTTTCACCAAAGTGTCATAGACATCTTCAGTTGTTGTTAGAATTACCTATTATTGTTTGATTGCCAGAATTACAGGATGGTAATCCTGTAATTTTGGTAATCAAACAATAACAGTCAATTCTAAAAATCACCACTTTATAGCTAATGTAAGATAACTAAAACAGTCAATAATTTCCTAACAACTGGTAAACCTTTTCCCCACCTCTTTAATCTTCATTGTTTAGCAAATATGGTCCAAAAAAAGTTTATCCATTGAAATTTTTAAAAGAACCATCTTTCCTTCTCAACCTGGACTCCATGATATGTTTCTCATATATAGCTCACCTCTTACTTAATTATTGTTTAAATTATTTAATTTCACATTTGATCACTGAGCATTAGGTAACATGGGGGAAAACTCCAAATTATTTTAAGCCCAGATTAACTAATATTAGTTATATTTAAGGCACACAAAATTCAAAAATACTCAATAACAATAATAGATATTTATTTTCCTATTATTTACAAAAACCTTATGCTTGATAACATCAAACTTCTTTCCATTCTTATCTACCTCTTCTCATCTTTATCTTTTGTAAATGGATCAGTGAAGAGGTGAAGTATGCAATTTGGAAGAAGGCATTATGAAGGCAGCATAAAATTGAGTGATGGTAATAGTCGGTTGTACAAGGAGTGCAAAGAGCAAACAAGAGATAAGGGTAACAAAAGTGCAGCTTTTCATCTCATTAGCAGTTAGCTAATGAGATCAAAAGGAACCTTACCGAGTTTTTTCGATACATGATTAATAGAAGAAAGAATGATGGTGGAAGGATGATACTAGTTGGAGAAAATGGTAGAATGATAACCACTGAGGAGGTATTACAGAGACATTGAATGAGTAGTTCATAAAGGTATTTCGTCCTCATGCATAACTTGAGAGCAGTGGGAAGGGAGGAGGAGCTACAGTGGTCCATGTGTTGATGTTTAAGTGCTGTGAGGACATCATGTTTGAGGCTTAATGGATTGTATACGGCGCTTGGAAAGGATTAAAAACAGATTTTTAATACTTCCTATATTTTGTCTCAGTCACTGAGTCATCTTCAAGGATTACAAAAAACTAATGTAACATATACACAAATATCACACAATACTAAGCTAATCACGTGGGTAACTCTAAAGTCCTATCTACGTGGTGCGTCCTCTATGGACGATTGTAGGTGTCTTAGAATGTAAGGTGGGATCTCTGATGATTAATGTTTCCCAAATCTTCAGAAGTTTAATGCATCCATATTTATTTAGATTTAGTTGATTTCCGAGAGCTGCTGCAGATTCTAAAAATAGTCTTTCTTTTTTGAATTAACTGTGGTGGAGGATGATGCATTGATGTCAATAAAACTGTAGGACTTGATGCATATCGTTGTGTCTTTAGGGAATGTTCAGGGAGTTAAAAACAGCTTTAACTTACCTTTTTAACTTGAGTCTTAGTTTGCCCAAGTTCCAAAGGAGTGGAAAGAGGGCAAAATTGTTCTGCTTCATAAAGGGGAATGATAAGACTAAGACTTCAAATTACTGATCAATCTGTTTGTCTGGAGTTGTTGTAAAGGCATTAGAGAGACTAGTGAGAACCAGGATTCAGAATTATGTTGATGACAAGAACGTTTTCTCTTTGATGGACAGCATGGGTTTGCTAATGGAAGGTCATTTTTTAGCGTACTTACATCTACTTACTTTCCTTTATAACAAGTTGACAGGTGCATTGGATAATGGGATAGCATATATGGTAGTATATTTAAATTTTGCTAAAGCTTTTGATAGGTGGCCACTTGACAAAGTGGTAATTAAATTTGAACAGATGGAGATTAGTACATTGGATTGGAGATTAGCTGTCTGATAGGTATCAACAAGTTGTGTATGGGGGTGTGATATCCTGGAGGAGGAAGGGACCATTGCTGTTTAATTTGTATTTAAATGATATTGGGAAGGGCTTAAATAGTGGTATACCATTGTTTGCAGATGATGCAATGTTGCATCATCCACAAACAACGGAGTACAGAGGATGGTCTTGAAGGAGGAATTGAATAGACTTTCTGAATTGGGTTGCCAGTTCAACATAGCAAAGTGTAAGGTTTTTAAAATTTGGAAACACAGATGGGATGCAGAGTATAAGATTGGTGGGTGATATTTTAGGGGAGATAAGAAATCTGGGAGGGTGTTGGTGGATAAGGACCTGAAATTTTGGGGATATTTTGCTAAAATTGTGAGGACAACATAGCACATTATGGGAATGATGTGGGAAACACTGACATGTAAAAGTAAGGATGTTATGATTCCTTTGTATAAGACTTTAATTAAACTGCATATGGATTACTCTGCACAGATTTGATCAAGTTTTCAAAAGGATGAACAGACTTGGAGCTGATTCAGAGACGATTGACTAAGGTGGCTTCTGGTCTCTGGAATGTAGAGTTTGAAGGCAGATTGAGGGAATGCAAATTGCAGAGTCTAGTGGAGAAGGACAAAAGCGGACATGATTGAGACATATAAGTCGGTAAGATGTTATTACTGGATTAATGCAGATCAGATTTTTCATAGAATGGGTGGAGACAGGGAAAGAACAAGAGGTCATCCTTGGAAGCTGTATATAGGGTGTGAGCAAAGGGATGAACAGTAGGTTTTTGCATCGAGAGTTGTGGGTGAGTGAATGCATTGTCTGGAAGTATGTTGAATGTGGAGACAGTGAATGCATTTGAGCCACAGTATGATGAGTTGTGTGTGTATGTGTGATGGAGGACTTCTTGTGATGAGTCATTGACTCCATGAAGGTTTACTACTACTAATAGTAATAATAATCAATGGATAAAAGACAATGTTTTTAATGAAGTAGCTTATTCTGATTTCTTTAGTGAAGCATTATTTCTTGTGATACTTGTGCATCAATTACATTTTATCTTTTTTTTTATTATAGCTCAGACAAAAAATTTCTTTCCTCACTTTTTCAATTGTTGCTTTCAAGATTATGGCTAGCAAGTTATGAAAATCCTTGTTTGCTGACCAGAAGTGTCTATATGGATATTATCAGAAATCCATTGTTTAAGGAAGAAATAAATATTCAACAAAAAGAATACTGCATAGATTTTCTATTTACTAGTGAGTTTTCAGGACCATTGTGGAGTGTAAGTTGTCACAGTAATGTACCATAATATTTACTTTGATTAATCTCTTTTTCCCTTTTGCCACTCTCTCTCTGTCAGAACTTTTTAAATGAAGTGATCTGATATAAAACACAAGAATAAACAGGCAACTAAATTTTCCCTGCCATTACTGAAATGCTTGCTTTTACTCAGATTTTTTTTTTTTTTTTTTAAAGGAACAATAAGATTTGTATTCACAATGCCAATAATAATAAGAATTAGATGAACATTGCACACAATGTTCATCTAACCATGCTTTAAACTGATTGAATGTGCATTCACAACACACTAAGGCAATGCATTCCACTCACCAACCACTCCATGCCAAGAATCTTCTCTTCACACCCTCCTTGTACAGTTTTCAGCAATGACCTCTTGTTCTACCTCCCCCTTTCCTATTCTATGAAAAATCTCTTCCATGCCAATCTGATAACAACCCCTGACTAGCTTATATGTCTCAATCATATCCCTCCCTCATACTCCACATTCCAGAGACCACTGACCACTGTTGTGAATCTTCTCTGGACCCTTTATTACATATCTTTGTCACCATGAAAACTCAGTGACTAAATCTGTGCACAATAATCTATGTGAGACCTTATCAAGGCCTTATATAATGGTATCATAAGCTCTTTATGTCTTCACAATTTGTACAATGTGGCCCTTGAATTTCAGATCCTTGTACACCACCCCTCCCAGACATCTCATCTCCTCTACTTCCTTTAAAGTTTCCCCACCAAGTGTATACTTTGCATCCCATTGTTGCTTACCAAATTTCAAAACCTTACACTTTGCAACATTGAACTTAAAGAACTTATTGACAAATAACTTCATTTAGTGAGAGGATGTAATTTTTATACATCTCGTAATTTTACACAAGAAAATACTTAGCATCCAGAAACACTATCTATAAATACATGATGCAACACTATGTGTGCATGTATAAATGGGTTACCATTAAGTGGTCATTAGAGAGTGATCATGAAAGGGAAATTAGGCCATTCCACAGTATGATAAGTTTCATGAAATAATCACGACTGGTTGTATGATGAACCATTTGAAGCCATTTGACCAGTTCCACTGTTATAGGCATTTCATGAGAAAGGATCCTTAAGCACGTGGATATGAGAAATGTGTTATCATGTTAATTTTAAAAACCTCTGCATACACACATCAAATTCAACATGTATGATTATAGAACTTTTAAATGACCGAACACCTAACAAAACAGTGGAAGCATTTTGTCTCCCTCATATCCATAGTAATCAAGTTCATTCCAGTAGCTACTAACATAAAGATATTCTTGCAGGGGTATGCAAAATGATAGAGTTAATTCTCATTATAACAAACTTATATGGCTTCACCGGAATAGTCTGTTATAGTGTATAATTTGCCATAATGAATTTCCTGTAGAATAAATTGTACCTATTGGAATCTTGATCAGGACTTTTCAATAGTTGGTTATAATAGTGTTTCTCACACGAAAAGTTGCTTGCATTGAGATTATCTTCTAAGAACCAGACAGTGAAAAAGTACTATGCCACAGTGCCGAAGCATTTGCATGAGTCATACTGTCACCACAGAATTCAGTGGAGAAAAAAATAAATAAATATATGTGATCCCAAATGGAATATACAGATAAAGGAGAGAGAGCAACTATAAAAGGAATCAGACCAAAAATAAAAATTTCACTTCACTTGAATAAATTTGAAGGATTCATATATATAACAGTTGTGTCTCACTATAGTGAGCTGCTAACTTATTAGGGACCACAGGATTACGGTATGACACAAAAAAAAACATTACTGAACTTCAACACCCCTTCAGTACATGTGCTATGAGATATGCCATTATGTTTGGCTGTAGCAATGGTGTTGACATTGGAAGTGAAGACGCTTATCGTTGAGCATTATTTTCTTTCAAACAGAGTTGGTAGAGCAAATGGTCCAATCCTACTACATATTTGTGAGCAGTTTGTTCATCGTTTCAATAAGTGCACAAGCAACAGTGTCATTGCAAAGGGCATTTGGGAGACCATGAACTGTTAACACAAATGAGAATCATACATGTGCAGGAATGTTACAGTTTCTGAAACTCAGTCAATGCAGAACAGTGATAAAACTTGGGATACTGAGGCAGTCACTACAGAGAAGAATCCTTAAGGAGCTGAGTGCCTTTTTGTACATCCTTCGGGTGAGTCATTTCTTACCGTGTGATGGTACAGTAGCCCTGAGTCTTCTTTTTACAGGGGGGGGGGAATACGGCACCATCTAGTCCCCTCAAATTTTATCTGGGTTCCGGAACTAGTACAGGCTGACGAATCAGGCCTATGGCTGGGTCAGTATTCCTGACTGTGTTCTGTGTGTTTGTTCACGAGACCAGTTTATCTGCTTGTGGAATGAAAAACTCCAGAATAATCTGGCAGAAAAAAACCTGCTGTCCACACCCAAGATCGGCTAACTTGGTTATGGCTGAGGAAGATCCTTAAGCTCCTCTCGTCGGCAACAGGAATCGAATCTAGGACACTCCTTCCCCAGGCATATGGTTGCGAAGTGCAAAGCCACTAGGCTAATCGCGTGGACGGGTGAGTCATTGTTTAACAGCAATGGATTATGGATAAAATGAAAGAAGATGCCAAAGGAATATCTATACACGGAATGAGAATTAACAATCTGAGATTTACAGATGACATTGTTATTATTGAAGAAGACGAAAGAGAACTACAAAAAACACTGAAACTGTTAAATGAGGAAGGGAAGAGATTTGGACTTGTTATGAACTTTGAAAAAACAAAGACAATGGTATTTGGTGAGAAGAACATGAAACAAAAGATACAAGTGGATGGAACTGATATAGAAAATGTAGAACAATTCACATATTTGGGAAGTAAACTGACATATGACTTGGACTGTAAAAAATAAATAAAGATCAGGATTGCAAAGGGAAGAACAAATCTGAAGGCCACGGATAACACTGGAAAAGTAAAGTGATCAGTCTGCAAGCAAAACTAAGAGTATTGGAAACATGCATCTTCAGCGGTGTACTGTACGGATCTGAAACTTGGGTAATGAATAAGGAATCAAAAAAAGAATTTTTGCATTTGAAAGAACTTGTTACAGGAAGATTCTAAGAATAGGATGGGTACAGAAAATCACCAATGAAGAGCTCTATCAGAAGATACAACCAAAACAGAATCTAATGCAGAAGATTTTAAAATGGAAGCTGCAATTATTTGGACACATCTGTAGAATGAGTGAGGACCGGAAGATAAAGACATTTATGTGTGGTATTTTTAAACATAAATGTCTTTATCTGGTATGGTTTAAACAGAAGAGGTAGGCCATACAGAGAATGGATAGATGATATAAAAGACTGGTATGGAATGGGTGTACAAAAACTGTGACACTGTGCACTGTACAAAGAAAGGTGGAAGAAGATAGTGAAACAGGCATCAGACATCAACGGGCAGTGAGCACATGGTTCGTGATGATGATGATGAATGGATTATGCTGCACAGCAGGAATACTGAGCATGCACTGGTCAATGTCTATAAAGATCTGTCCTTTCTCCATAATGTCTAGTTCTCGGATGAAGCACATTTCCATGTAAACAGATGAACCTACAGGTTTCTTGAGACCTGAATTTGTTCAAGAGAAACCTCTTCACAGTAAGAAGGTCACCACACGGTGTGCTGTTTCCTGCCATGGCATAATTGGACCCTACTTCAGTGAAGAAGATGGCATAACCATGACCTTGAATAGTGAATACTACATCAAGAATATGTTGGTTCCATTCATCCAGGATTTGCATTAAATGTGTCATTCAAAAAACATTCCATTTCGTGCACAGGTATTCCAACAGATAGAGCAACCTGTCACACATCACATGGTTCTAGAGCCTATTTATCAGAACACTTCCCCAGGAGATTCATTTCAAGGTTCATAGAATTCCCTTACCCTTCATCTTCTCCTCATCTCCCATCACTTGATACTTTCATTTAGGGATTGTTGAAGGAATGGGTATTCCATCATGATCTGCCTTCAAACCTTAATGAACTAAGGAATAAAATTACACGATATGTCCCAACCCTTGTTCTCCAAGATGACAGAGAACCTTCACATGTGCTACGAAACCTATCTTGAAAGACAAGATGCCCATTTTTAACACATAATCTACCATCATTAATTCTTTATTTGACCAAAGATTGTGAATATAAACCCATTTACTCCATAACTTATATTGCTTGGTTATTCAGTACTGTTTTGCACCATACTGTATTACCAAGTCTTTAGTAATACTTTTTTAGTTCTTTCAATAAAATGTTTTTATATATGACCCTCATGTTTCTGACATGTGGCATAACCAGTTGAGACATATTTCGTCAGGATGGAGGTGGGAGTTGGTTTTATTGTGTGTGTGTGTGTGTGCACGCGCACACCAAGCGGGATCTGAATCTAGAGCAGTGTAGGTCTTATCACCCAGTATGTTATGCATTTCATGCATAACATACTGGGTGATGTTATGCATGAAATGCATAACAACTGATGCAGTTCCTTTTTTGGCACTGATGATTATGATCTTGTTGTGTAATTTTTTAGGAGCTGCTTATTCTATTTATGTAGTATTCGTTGCTGCTAGTTTAATCCCAATTAATAAGGAAGTTGTTTGGATGCACATGAGGTCCACCATCTCTATTACCAAGTCTTTAATTATTTCTTTCAGTAATTATCTTGATCCCCTTTTCCATGTATCAGAGCTTTTCAACTGAAGGTGAGTTAGCTGCTCTCACATGAAAGTGGCAGGGTTTTTTCCTCCTAGAAACCTGGGTTTTTCATCCTGCAAAGCAGGTCATTGGAACACATGCACTTAACATACATAATACACTGGCCTCATAGCCTGCTTTGGCCATAAATCTAAATAAACCAAACCAAACATTTTCCACATTAGCTGTGGTATCTGCTTTAGGAATATTACAAGGGATTAAGGCAAAATTGAATCCTTTTGAAATCAAATATTTCTCCACATGAGAAACTATAAGATCACAGATTAATTATTATTATTTATTTATTTCTTGACACCTTCAAGGAGTCCAAAGACTCATCAAGGGAGGGTTGCCCACTCCATAACACCCTGCCACCACCACTTCCAATCCGTCACCATCATCTACACCACTGCCATCCACACCACCACCACCAGTATTTTTTGTCTGTAAATTGCATGTGTCTTGAAGGCTGATTTGTCTGTATGCAGGATGAAAAACCCAAGTTTCTGGAAGAAAAAACCCTGCTACCTCTGTATAAGATCGGCTAACTCATCTTCAATTGAAAAAAAAACCCATAGAAAGATACCTTCCATCATGACAAGAATTGAACTTAAGCCTTTTCCAATCGAAGAGTGCAACGTACCGTCGTTCTTCCAATTGTGCTGTGGATGTATTTATGGTCTCTTGGATACCTGGTCAAGATCCCAGTGTTTTGTGTTTACATTCTCTAGTTGTTTTTGTTGTTTAAAAAAAAAAAAAAAATCCTTTTGAATAGCATGTTTAATCTCTTGACAATGCTCATATTGTTAGGAGAAACTAGCATAGTTTTCATTAAATAAAGTATAATTTTTACTCTTTGCATAATATATGGTCTTTATAACAGCAGTTAAGACATACATATGCAAAACTACAGAAATCTCTCAGATTGAAACTGGAAGCTCATAGTGAATTCGTCTGGTCTAAAGTTGTTAGGCTAGAGTGAATACGCATTAAACAGAAGAACTTTATACAGAATTATTTTTGGAAATTATGGAGACAACTACCGTGTTTGAATAAAAACTTTAGTTTACTATTACTAAAATTTTACAATTCAGGTTAGTTTAAGTAATTCAAGTAATTTTACAATACAAGTTAGTCAGTCTCTTTAATGAACCAGTATGATTGTAGTATAGCTTGTTTCTTGTGTATATTTGTATGCTCCAGAAGATGACCTTGACATAAAGGTCGAAACGTCGAATTGTAAAATTTTAGTAATAGTAAACTAAAGTTTTTATTCAAACACGGTAGTTGTCTCCATAATTTCCAAAAATGCATTCGGATCACCGTGCAAGCCTAAGAGAAAGGATTTATACAGAATTACTTTTTATAGTATTCAGGGATGATGGTTTATCTAAATTTTGTTAGGCTTAAACACAAGTTCTATTCTACCAAAGCACAAAAAATTTACCAAACCACAGAAATGACTCTTTAGAAAGAATGTATTATAGCTACCAGATTTGAACTTTCTAAAAATGATCAGGACACATTTTCTCTAATTCAGAACTAGCAAAATCATTCCCTATGGATATGGGATATAATGGATAAACTTACAGTAGTATAATACTATCTCAATTTCTCTAAAGCAGGAAACTAATTTACAGAAAAAATTCATCTGGTTTCTTCAAAAAAGGAAAACTGACTAGGCATCATGACTACTTCAAAATCATAATTAATCTATTAGCTTATACTTGATCTCATGTGAAGAAGGATTTGCTATAAAAAGGATTCAGTTTTGTTTTAACCCATTGTGATATTCCTGAAGTAGACATCATAGCTAATGTAGAGAAGAGTCATCATCAAATTCCTGATATATATATACAGGGTGTTCGGGATAAATTTGACAGTTTCGTAAGGAAAAAGAAAATCTTCTTTGTATCTATTAAATTTAATGAATTGACAAAAAAACATTACAGGCAGAGGTAATTACAATACTATCAACAAGATTTACTCAAAATAACCACCATTAGCATCGATCACAGCTTCAATTCTGCTTCGGAACCTCGAACAAGCTGATGCTACAGTCTCCCTGGGAAGGGCCGCAAAAACTGTTTTAATTTTATCCATTAACTGGGCTTTTGTATTACTGGAAGTGCGATTGGTGTCTTTTTCAACTGCGCCCCATACAAAATAATCCATGGGGTTAAGGTCTGGGGAGTTTGGAGGCCAAACATTTGGACTGGTGAAGTCGTAGAAATTTTCAGACAACCATTTTTGACTTTTCCCAGAGGTGTGGCAAGGGGCCGAATCCTGCTGCCATACATACGGCCTACCATTGGCTACCCTTGTTATCCAGGGCTTGACTACAGTTAGCAACTCCACGAACAAAGCCCGAATTCCAATGCCAGGGTTCTTCAACACCTGTTCCTGCAGATTTGCAAGGAATTCTGCTGTACGAACGCAATCAGATCGTCTGCTAGGGATCTTTCTTCTTGCTACATCCTCGTAGTCACCATTGCAAGTCTCTAGTTCATGCCTGATTGTTTTTTCTGTATTCAGGGAGCATTGGGCAGCAGTCGTAATATCCTTATTTTGATGGCGGGCACGAATCATCATGATACAAGTTATTCTCTTCCATGATTCAGGTGGGTTCCAGCTATCCATCCTTTCTGACATCTTGTATATGAATGAAGAAGGGTCCAAACTTTTAAATGAAGAGAAGTGTGTGTTAATACATGTAACTTACGGAAAAATATAATTAATTATAAATATGTCAAATTTATCCCGAACACCCTGTATATACCCTCAAGGGCTGTACAGGATATACTAGTACTACATGAAAAATATACATCATTACTAACTTCCTAAGGGGTGCTTAAGGGTCAAAGCTGTATAACTGAGAGGAGACCTCCACATAGCCTTTAAAGGAATGCGGAGAACCGACCAGAGCTTCTGACCTAATGTCCAATCCACACCTTCTCGTAGTGCACCCTGTTGGGTATCTACTTGGATACTGAACGAACGAGGATGGGCTGGCAATTTGGGATTTAGCCGACCAAATTGTATTCTTATTGGTTAAACCAAAATAAAAAATGATGGTACAACATGACAAAATTTCATGCCGGCTGGGGCATCGCCCGGTTAAACAAGGCCCCCCGTTGTTTTCGCCAGGGAACCAGGGCGAACAGCGAAAAGTCAGCTACTGGAACAAATCTGAAAACAAACCCCAACTCAACATCACCAGAGTTAAAGATCGGTACTATCAACATAAGAAGCCTGAATGGCAAAGAAATGGAGCTAGCTGAGGAATTAGATAAGTACCAGATCGACATAATAGGTGTGACTATAACAAAAAAAAACAAAAACTCGTGAGATCTTTCTGAGCAATAAATACAAAATGTTATATTCAGGCAATGACAATAATGGAAAAGAAGGGGTAGCCATAGTATACAACACAAAATACGAGGCTAATCTTCTTGAATGGCAGTCAGTCTCAAGTAGAGTAATGTGGGCAAATATGAAAATGGGGAACTGGACAATGAGACTTATTTGTGCCTATGGTCCCACAGAAGGTTCTACTAAGGTAGAAGTGGAGGAATTTTCTGATGCTTTAGAAAAAGCAACTGACACAATGAAAAAGGAAAAGTTGGTCCTTGTTGTGGATCTAAATAGCAGAGTAGGAAATGATTGTGAGACATACAAAAATATTTTGGGAAAATTTGGAGAAAAGAGCAAAGCTAATAATAATGGCAAATATCTGTTGGATTTCTGCTCAGGACATGAACTGGTTATTACTAACACCATGTTCCAACATTAAAATGTGCACAAATTCACATGGAGAGAAGAGGCTAGGAATAAGAAAAGTCTCATTGACTATGTTATTGTTGATAGTGATGTTTTCTCCCTGGTGCCGGACACCAGAGTGTACAGAGGATTTGAAATTGGAAGTGATCACTATTTAGTCTTGAGCAGAATAAAATTGAATTTCATATTGAAAAGAATAACATGTAAGAAAGTTTTAAAGCGAATAAAAGTTGAGCAGCTCTCAGATGTGAACTGTAGACTAAAATACAGAAAGATTATTGAAAAAAAAATGAAAGAGTTTGAGAACAGGAATCAAACGTTGGAGATTCGGTTTCAAACTCTGAAGAAAACATTGATTGATTCTGCCAGAGAGGCATGTGGTGAGGTTGTCTGCAAGGATAAAAAAATCAAAACTCCCTGGTGGACACAGGAAGTTAAAGAGGCAGTGAAGTAAAAGAAGAAAGCATATCAAAAGTTCCTGTCAAATAAGTCAGCTTGTGCTCTTAGAGAATATAGAGACAAATGCAAGAATGCTAAACACTGTGTAAAACTAGCTAAACAAAAGTCATGGGAGGACTTTGGCAAGAATATAGAAAATAAATATCAAGAAGGTGGCAAAATATTCTGCAGGTTGTTGAAGAAGCTTAGGAATGGAGGAAAGACTGCTGTAAAAGGAGTTAGAGATGATAAAGGTGACATGAAAACAGGAGAAAAAGATATCCTTGAAGTATGGGGTAATTACTTAGAAAAACTGCTAAATGAGACAAGCAGTGATGATAGCACAGTGGTAAAAAGCACTGACCAGCCATGCAGTCAGGAATACATATCCATACTTGAAGTAGAAAAAGCCATCAAAGGCTTGAAATGTGGAAAGGCAGCAGGAGTAGATGATATTCGACCAGAAATGCTGAAGTATGGTTGTATAAAAGTCTTACAGTGGCTGCACTGCATAGTTCAGAAAGCCTGGACAGAGGGACGAATTCCCAATGATTGGAGTAGAGCTCTCATAGTACACATACATAAAAAGGGAAATAAAACTGAATGCAAAAATTACAGAGGTATTTCCCTACTGAGTGTTCCAGGCAAGATCTATGCAAGTATACTTGAGAAACGATTGAGAAAAATTGTGGAAGAAAAGCTGGGCGAAGAACAAGCTGGATTCAGGCCAAATAGAGGCTGTCAGGATCATATCTTCACTTTGCGACAAATACTCGAGAAAGCATGGGAATATAACAAAGCATGGGAATATAAGTTTTGTCGATTTGGAAAAGGCATATGACAAGGTGCCAAGAGAGAAGCTATTCAATACGCTGCAGTTATATGGTGTCAATGGGGCATTATATCAAGCAATACTTAGTCTTTATTTGAGTTGTAAGTCAGCAGTTAGAATTGAAGGAGGTACAGGAAGATGGTTTAATGTTAAATCTGGTGTGAGACAAGGATGTACATTATCCCCTCTGTTATTCATTATCTATATGGATCACATTATGAAGGAAAGTGGTATTAAATATGATATCAAAATTGGAGATGTTAATGTCAGCTCTTTGTTTTATGCGGATGATGTTATACTTCTAAATAAATCTGCTACAAGTCTGCAAGATTCTCTGACTAAATTGAATAGCTGTTGTAATAGATATGGTATGAAGGTCAGCAATAAAAAGACAAAGACAATGAAAATAGGCAGAATCATTGAAAATGTCAACTATGTTGTGAATGAAGAACCTGTGGAACAAGTAAAACATTTCAGCTACTTAGGCATGATTTTTAGTGAAGATAGTAAATTAAATATGGAAATAAACAACAGAATCAGCAAAGCTGGTATGATGGGAAGTCAATTGAATAAATTCATATGGAATAAGAGAGAAATTAGTCAGAAGACTAAATTAGCTGTATAAAAGACAGTGTTCAAACCAGTTTTAACTTATGGATAGGTCAGAAGAAAAACACTTGACCAAAGACTAGAGACCGCAGATATGAGAGTCCTGAGAAAGATTAGAGGCGTGTACAGATGGCATCAACGGCAATATCATATTAAAAACGAGGATATTAGGAAAGAACTTGACATTGTCAGTATCCAGGAATGTGTTAGCAGAGCTAATCTCAGGTGGTATGGTCACTTAAACAGAATGTGCGAGGAAAGATTAGCAAAACAAGTGTTCTTTGGCAGGAAAATGACCCAGAGGAAGACTAAGATATAGGTGGATTGATACGGTACAAAGTGCCTTAGACGATAGAAATATAAGATCTGATAATGTTGGAGTCTTGACAAGTAACAAACTGATTTGGAGGAAAATTGTAGATCGGAAGTTAGTAATGATGTAATTTTTTCATGTAGTACTATCATATCCTGTACACCCCTTGAGGGTACATGGCAGGAATTTGATGATGATGATGACTAACTTCCTATCTATAATTTTCCTCCAAATCAGTCTGTTAAATGTCAAGACCCAATATTATCAGGTCTTATATTTCTGTCTTTTAAGGCACTTTGTACCGTATCAATCCACCTATATCTTGGTCTTCCTGTGGGTGTTTTTCCTGCCAAGCTGGCAGAGAACACTTGTTATGCTAATCTTTCTTCTCTCATTCTGCTTAAGTGACCATACCATCTGAGATTAGCTTTGCTATTGCATTCCTGGATGCTGACAATATCAAGTTGTTTCCTAATATCCTCATTTTTGATATGATATTGCCATTGATGCCATTTGTTCATGCCCCTAATTTTTCTCAAGACTCATATCTGTGATCTCTAGTCTTTGGTCAAGTGTGTTTTACTTCTAACCCAGCTCTCAGATTCATAAGTTAAAATTGGTTTGAACACTATGTTGTATACAGCTAATTTACTGTTTTGACTAATTTTTCTCTCATTCCATATAAATTTATTTAGTTGACTTCCTACTATACCAGCCTAAGTAGCTGAAATGTTTTGATTGTTCTATAAGTTCTCCATTCACAATGCAGTTGATATTTTCAATGTTTCTGCCTATTTTCATTGTCTTTGTCTTTTTAATGCTGACCTTGATACCATATCTAGTACAACAGTTATTCAATTTAGTCAGGGAATCTTGCAGGCTTGTAGTGGATTTATTTAAAAGTAAAACATTATCCGCATAAAGCAAAGAGCTGAGTTTAACACCTCCAATTTTGATATCAGGTTTAATACCACTTTCCTTCATAATGTGATCCATATAGATAATGAATAAGAGAAGGGATAATGTACATCCTTGTCTGACACCAGATTTAACATTAAACCATCTTCCTGTACTTCTTACTGCTGACTTACAACTCAAATAAAGACTAAGTATTGCTTGATATAATGTCCCATTAACACCATATAACTGTAGTGTTTGGAATAGCTTCTCTCTTGGCACCTTGTCTTATGCCTTTTCCAGATCTATTATAATGGCTTTAACAGGCCTTTTAATGCCACAACCTTCCAAGCATGCTTGGGTTTCGTAACCGAAATACGAGGATAGAATGGTCACTCCTATGCCTCAAGGTATTCTTGGCTGTATCCCTGTGTGTTCATGGGGCCGGTTTGCCTGCTTGCGGGATGAAAAACACCAGATAAACTGGTGGGAAAAACCCTACTGCCCATTTTACTTACAATTTTTCAGATTTACAAAACTTAAATACAGATCTCTGTTATTACTAGTATAACAAACCAAAAGGCTATTTTACCGGTGACATAAGTTAAGTTTAAGGGAGATGGTAAATCCCATATTATTCTACAGCCGGGCGAAATTCAGATCAAAATCCTAGAGTTTCATGCCGAAAAAACTATCGGCGAGCCCAAGTGTAAGTAATCACTTGGGTAGTACAGTTTTTTCGGCATGAAACTCTAGGATTTCGATCCGAGTTTCGCACCCGGCTATAGAATAATATGGGATTTACCGTCTCCCTTAAACTTAGAGCTTTGTTATATTGCCATGATTTCTCAACTATCTGTCGTAAAGTGAAAATCTGATCCTGACAGCCTCTATTTGGCCTGAATCCAGCTTGTTCTTCACTAAGCTTCTCTTCCACAATCCTTCTCAACCGTTTCTCAAGTATACTTGCATATATCTTACCAGGAACACTCAGTAATGAAATGCTACTGTAATTCTCACATTCAGTTTTATTTCCCTCTTTACATATGGGTACTATGAAAGCTCTACTCCAATTAGCTGGAATTCGTCCCTCTGTCCAGGCCTTCTGAACTATGCAGTGCAGCCACTGTACAACTTTTATACCTCCATACTTGAACATTTCTGGTTGAATATCATCTGCTCCTGCCTTTCCACATTTCAGGCTTTTGATGGCTTTTTCTACTTGAAGTATGGATATGTATTCCTGACTGCATGCCTGGTCAGTGTTTTTTACCAGTGTGCTGTCATCACTGCTTGTTTCATTTAGCAGTTTTTCGAAGTAATTACTCCATACTTCAAGGATATCTTTTTCTCCTGTTTTCATGTCACCTTTATCATCTCTAATTCCTTTTAAAGCACTCTTTCCTCCATTTCTGAGCTTCTTCAACAGAATATCTTGTCACCTTCTTGATATTTATTTTCTATGTTCTTGCCAAAGTCCTCCCATGACTTTTGTTTAGCCAATTTTACACAGTGTTTAGCTTTCTTACATTTGTCTCTGTATTCTCTAAAAGCACAAGCTGAATTATTTGCCTGGAACTTTTGATATGCTTTCTTCTTTTCCTTCACTGCCTCTTTAACTTCCTGTGTCTACCATGGAGTTCTGATTTTTCTATCATTGCACACAACCTCACCACTTGCCTCTCTGGCTTAATCACTCAGTGTTTTCTTCAGGGCTTGCCACTGAATATCCAGGTTTGATTCCTGTTCTGAAACTCTTTCATTTTTTCTTCAATAATCTTTCTGTATTTTAGTCTACAGTTCACATCTGAGAGCTGCTCAACTTTTATTCACTTTAAAACTTTCTTACATGTTATTCTTTTCAATATGAAATTCAATTTTATCCTGCTCAAGACTAAATGGTGATCACTTCCAATTTCAAATCCTCTGTACACTGTGGTGTCCTGAACCAGTGGGAAAACATCACTGTCGAGAATAACATAGTCAATGAGACTTTTCTTATTCCTTGCTTCTTCTCTCCATGTGAATTTGTGCACATTTTTATGTTGGAACATGGTGTTAGTAATAACCAGTCCATGTCCTGAGTAGAAATTCATCAGGTATTTGCCATTATTATTAGCTTTGCTCTTTTCTCCAAATTTTCCCAAAATATTTTTATATGTCTGACAAGCATTGTAGAAAAGGGTTTAAGAAGATTATCAGGAGCTTTGGCAGACTTTATCTGCATCAAAATAGCTTCCTTATTACTTGGGGCTAAACTGCCATCAAGGAATATTCCAGAAATAGAATTAACAGCCTTAAAAAGTTACAATGTAATATTGTAATAATCAGAGCTAAAAGAATGGCATTAGTTGTCATGGCCTCTGAAGAATGCATAATAAAATTGAATAATTTACTAGACAATAACAATATCTGCTCTGCTCTAGATTCAGATCCTATTTTGTACACATAATAAAACTATTGACTGGGTAAAAAAGTTAGTCAACTGGATGCTGTATACGTGTAGACACAGCAATATAAAATTAAACTTAATTTTTGTCATAGATAAACCTTGTTAGTGACAAATATTTTGATTTGGGACTAACAGATTAACTTAAGTGAACTTTGTGAAGATTCCAGATACCAAATTTTATTAAATTCTCTCCAGCCAGATAGAGACTTTACTTTTCATGATTTTGGTCCAAAAATGGGTTTGATTTAAACTGAAATGAGATGCTTCAAGAAATTTGGATGATATCTCAAATACCAGAATACATTAACATCCAGCCAACCAGCAAGCCAGATCTGTGTTATATGTGTACAAGTAGGTGTAGGGAATCTGCTTTTGTGTGAGGCAGATATTCTTTCAAATTTCACTGATATTGACTGGTGCTGCTTAAAAACATAAAAATAAAGGAATTCCATCCCTTCCATTAAGGTAATATATTTTAGCAGTCCATTCTTTATTTTATAGTCGTATATATGCATTATTTTAATTTTAAATGTAATTAGTAAAAAATAAAATTATTAGTATAACTTGAATATATAACTAAAAAAAAATTCAATATTTTTATACTGTTAATAAAATAATATATTAACAGTATTATTTGATATTTCAGCCAGGTTATGAAATCTGGAGAATAAATCAAATATTTTGGCATCTCAGAACAACAGCTCATTCTGAAATTGGTAAAAAGATTATTATGCTAATTGATAATTCCAGTAATTTAATGTATGGATGCTTACAGTTCTTACTTTCTCATTTTGAAAATCTTTATGAAGAACCGTTAGATGCAGAGGATATACCACCCGATCAGTGGAAAATTATTTTGGTAATGTTTATAACTATTTCTAGTAAAGTAGGTGAGATGATATTGTAAATCAGAAAATGTGATTAAGAGTATTTAGTTATTATAAATTATAATCTGTATAATACAAAATTTTATTTGTTTACTAATATAGACATGATATCTTGCTTCCATGGCAACAATAGGCATATTTCTGTTTGTCATCCAAAAAAATAATAATAATTAATAAATAAATAAAAATAGTATTGTATGACAACAGAGTGAATTGGTAAATGGACTGTAGTTTAAAAAAAAGTGTTGAGAAAGAGAGAAATGTCAGAAGCAGTATTCGCTCTAATATTTGCTGTGCGCACACAAAAAAAAACATTTTTTGTGTAAGTTTCCAGTCTCAAACTCAGTGCA
The DNA here is from genome assembly GCF_054136105.1 of Typopeltis vanoorti. NCBI lineage: Eukaryota > Metazoa > Arthropoda > Arachnida > Uropygi > Thelyphonidae > Typopeltis > Typopeltis vanoorti. The sequence continues at coordinate 18,969,892 of NC_143558.1, forward strand.
TGCAGTAGCTTGTGCTCACAATAGCAGAAGTCACAATCTTCATTTGAAGATTGTGAAGAAGTCGCAATCTTCACAACTCTTAATTTGACAGCAGTATTGGTGTTGGCATTTCAACACATGTCAAGCCACTGAAATTTGAACAGATTTTCATTTCTTTTCTGCTGGTTTTTCATAGATGCCTCTCAAGCATCTTTAACTTTGACAGTGACATTTTGAGGTTTTAATGCATTGAAACTTCTAATGTAATATTTCTCATATTAATGTTGCTCTTTTTCATCTAGTTATAACCTGAACTGTGAGCAGTAAATTAATTTGCTGAAATCCACATGGATACAAAAATCCATCGCTGTTTGCTTGAGTTCAGGTGACTAATAACTGTCTAGACATAGACTCTAGACAAATATGCCTCTGCAACTTGCTAATGTTAGCATTTAGTTTATCCACACACCATAACTAAAAGGCTAATTTAGAGTATTTACTAAAATAATGAGCTGAAGAGTTTAGTTTGGTGATGCAAAATTATATAAGTAAAGTGGATATTAAATCCATCATTATTTCAAAGCCGAATGTAGAAACTATGAAAGTTTCGTAAAGTAAGTTGACCAGAGAGCCTACAGAAATACTCCCCAGCATTCAAGAGTTGCCAAAGCGCGGATTAATAGAAGACATAGGTACCTCCTAAGCATCTATATATTTGCCTTTTATTAGTCCATTTTGGACTGGCCTGACAGCTGTTAGGTTGATTCTCCTAACTGAACTGGTTGGTTCTCCTCAGAGACAGGCAGAAACCTTAAGAGAGTAAAAACTCTCTTTCAGTACTAAGGAACTTGAAATGTTAGAGAAATGTATTTTTTGTAGGCGAACTCTCGGTCACTGACTCGGAAACCTTATCAAAATGGACTAATAAAAGGCGAATATGTAAACGCTCACATAGTGCCTATGTCTTCTGAAGTCTTTTGGCTCTTTATTTTAGTAAATACTTTTAACCACTGACTGAGAGTTCGCTTACAAAAAATACATATCTCTGACATTTCAAGTTCCTTAGCACTGAACAAGAGTTTTTGTTCTCTTAAGGTTTCTGCTTGGTCTCTGAGGAGAACCAGCCAGTTTTGAACTGGTTCAAAAGGCCAGTGAAACCTTAACAAAATGGACTAATAAAAGGCAAATATATAGACACTTGGGAGGTGCCTGTGTCTTCTATTAGGCTGTACTAAGGCAACTTGTGAATGCCAGGGAGTGTATTCCCATAAGCTCTCTGGTCAACTTACTTTATGAAAGTTTCATAGTTTCTACATTCAGATTTGAAATAATGCTGGATCCACTTATATAATTTAAAGTGTATTAAGTTGGAATTGGTTCAAGTAATATTGGATTGGAGATGCTGGAGAGAATCCTGAATTAAATAAGTGACAAGTCTGATTTATCATATAATTTATTTCTATAGTACATTCAAAAATTATCAACTGTGAACTAGAAATTCTGAAAGCAAGAATTTTATGCATGCAGTAACTAGAATTCCTTTTTGACCAGTGTGTGCATGCATGCATGTGCACACAGCTTAGAGGGAACATTGGTTGGCAGTATTTTGAGACAAGATTTTGTCTCAAAACACTTGTCTCATCAAAAATAAGAATAATAGGAAAGAATTTGACATTTTAAAATTCAGGAATGTGTGAGCAGAGCTAATCTAAGGAGTGCTATGGTCACTTAAACACAATGGAAAAGGGAAAGATTAGCAACCAAGTGTTGTTTTCACAGATGGCAGGAAAAAGATCCACCTGAAGACCAAGATCTGATGATACATTTGAATTTTGGCGTATTAATTTGGAAGAAAGTTGTCGATAGGAAATTTGTAATGAAGCAACCTTTTCATGTAGTGCTATCATAATCACGTTCTTTCTAATTTTTGCTGTCCCAAAAATCTGCATGAAAACATTTTGTGTACAAGTTTCCAGTCTCAGACTCAATGTTTGCACTAATCTAATATTTTCTCATATTAATGCTGCTCTTTTTTTGTCTAGCTATAACCTGTGAAATTGTGAGCACTAAATTAATTCTCTTAAATCCATGTAGCTACAACAATTCACTACATTTGCATGTTCAAGTGACTATGCCGTCTAGATGGTAGGCACTCTAAACAAATATGCCTCTGCAACTTGCTGACAGCAGCTTCAGCTCATTCACATGGTGCAAACTAAAAGTAACTAATTAGAATGTATTAAATTGGAATGGACTATAGTAACATTCAAGTGGAGACATTGAAGAAATTATTAAATAAAATAAGTGACAAGTATGATTTATCATACAATTCGTTTTTATATTCCACACAAAAATTGTGGACTATAAATTAGAAATTCTGAAAGGAAATTTTTGTACACACAGTTGAGTTGCCAGGAATGCTCCAGATGTGTCCCCCTTTATTGTCTGGTATATGCATGTCCACATGCACAGCTTAGAGAAAGAGAGAGAGAACATTGATCATAATGTCCTGTACATATGAGGAATTTGATAATGATGATACTAGTTAAGTTAAGTGACAGTTAAGTTTGATGAAGGCAATGGCAGTTGGGAAAGGATATGAGCTATAGAATATATATATAGAGAGAGAGAGGATATGGACTATACGAGCATGGTCTGGAAAGTTCTTCGCCTAACAATGAAAAAATAATTTATAATTTCAAATTTATTTTTATTTTTCAATATAATCTCCCTTAAGACTAATATATTTATTCCAGTGATGCTCCAGTGCCATTATTCTGTCCCTGTAGTGGTTCTCAGTAAGATGCTTATGAAACCACTTGATTTTGAAGAAAAACACTGACTAGTGAGGAAGAATTTTAGTTTTGGGAAGAGATAGAAGTCAGAGGTAGCCAAATCTGGGGAAGAGGGTGGATGTTCTAACAATTCATAGTACAGATCCCTTTTCCCTTTGTGGGCATTGCCCTGATGAAAGATGATTTTTTTCTTCTGCACACCTGGTATTTTCTCACAAATTTTTTCGTCTAGTCTGGGTAAAAGATCGGAATAACATTTCCCAGTTATTGTTTTACCCTTTTCAAGATAATTAATAAACAAAATGCTTTAGCATCCCAAAACACAGATGCTATGACCTTTCCTGCTGATGGAACCAACTTTGTCTTCTTTGGCACTGAACAGCCAGCTTCTGTCCGCAGTTTTCACTACTGTTTGGATTCTGGTGTGTAATGGTGAATCCAAGTCTCATCCATAGTAATAAATCGATGCACAAAATCAGTTTTATTCTTGTTAAAATGCTCCAAGCACTGTTCAGAGATTTTTATGCAAGTGCGTTTTTGATCTGCTGTGATATTTTACTTTATATTTTGTAATTCTTCATGCAAAATATATCCTGCACGTTCTTTTGAAATGCCTACAGTCTCGGCAATTTCACACACTTTGACTCGCCCGTCATCCAGTACCATATCGTGCACTCGATTAATGATTTCTGATGTTGTTACACTTTTTGGACATCCTTCAAGTGGTTCATCTTCAAGGCTGGTACAGCCATGTTTAAACTCGGCAGCCCATTTCTTAATTGTCAAAAATGAAGGAGAAGAGTGCCCATAAACTTTTATGAACTTCAAATGAATTTCTTTTGGCATTAAACCTTCTTTTACAAATAATTTTATAACCACACGATAATACTCAATGATTTTGTCCATTCCAAGGGATACAGACAACACTTTTACTTCAGACAGCTGTATAAAACAAACTGCTGGATAGAATGACTTTCAATTTCACATGATGAATGCTTATGACAGATGTATCAACTTGGAAAAAAAAAATCGTGCCGATACTGTTGCCATCTATGGTCGAGGCCGAGAACTTTTCGCCGCCCTCGTACTACTATATTACTTCAACCCGATATCTCTTCTGGATCTGGCTCCTCCTGATGAAACTTCAATAAAGGTCAAAACTGGTGTGGGTAGTGGCCCTTCCCATAACGCGTAGTAATTATACACACCTGAAAAAATGTGTGCTTTGCATTATGGGATACTAATGCAATTAATGGAAAGTCATTAGCATCTATATACTAGTATCCTAGTTGTGAAGATACTTCACGTGCAAAGATTTGTTGCTTACATTTGAATAAAGGATTAAACAAGAATTTAATTCCTTGGCATCTTTAATTTAATGACAGGAAATAGGGGAGGCAAGGGATCTGGGGCTGATGACTGATAGAAACTTGAATTTCAGGAAACATATTGCAAAGGTGGTGAAGATAACCCTATGAATTGTTGCAATACTGAAAAGGATGCTAACCTGCAGAGATAAAAGAGTTGTCATTCCATTGTATAAAGTCCTGATCAGATCTCACCTGGACTATTTTGCTCAAATTTGGCCCCCAGGATTTGAAGGGGATAAATTAACCATGGAAAGAGTGCAGAGGCAGATAACAAAGATAATATCAGGACTCTACAATGTTAGTTATGAGGATAGGCTGAGGGAATGCAGACTGCATAGGTGATATGATTGAGACTTTTAAACTGTTGAGAGGTAGTTACAGGGTTAACACTGGGGGGTTCTTTCATTTGGTATAATAGGGGAAAGGAGCAAGGGCAAGGGGCAACCCCTGGATTTACGAAAGTAATTTTGTAAACAAGAGGATGAGGAGTGGTTTCTCTGCCTGAAGGGTAGTTGAATTGAACCATGGAATGCATTGCCTGATAGAGTGGTGAGACTAGGAACAGTCAGTGGATTCAAAGAGTGGTATGATAGACTGTGTTTTCTAGGGTGAGCCTCCCACGATGAGTCTTGTGACTCATGGATGCCTAGATCATCATCATCATAATAATAATATGAGCTGTTTGCCAGCTTAGATTACTTAGATAACAGACCTGCTCTATAACCAACAAGCTGTGGGTTTGAATCCTGCTGTGGGCATTGGTGCTTGTCATTGTCTCTAAGTTGTAAAAGAATTGCATCACCCTCTGAGACTGTTACCCTGCTTACTAGATGCTTGAAGTAACTTGAATTTTTTTTTTCCTGTTTGGTCTGTATGGCAGGGTTAAACCAAAAAATGTAACACCTTAGTACCATAGTGACTCTGTGTTGCTAAGGTGCTATAGATTTAACTATAGTATTACTGTGGGCACTAAAACTTTCTAAGTATGCACAAGGGCATTTAATTATGCCTTGATAGAAGTTTTAAAACTTTATTAGAATTTCCTTTTTTTAATATAATGAAGCTACTTCATAAGTTAACCTGTGAAAGTTAAAAATAAGTTTTGAAAATATCAAAGTCTTATCTGTCATGCTAATAAAGTCTTGATGAATATTTTTTATTCTTTCAACTTCCAAATTGTTTTCATGGTTAACTTAGTTGTTAAATTTACAAAGCCAAATTAGTGCTATTTTTCAACTTTTAAAAGTCTGGCATTATAAATAAAAAATAAAAAAAAAGCATTAGGATAGATTGCAGACATCTAATTATTTTTTTTTAATTAGAGAAAGTAAGGGAAAAATTGCAAAAAAATCAAATAAAATAAAATAAAAAAGTAGGAAATGTGGTCCATGAATGAGTGTCATAATTATGGTGTGTGTGATATCAAGTACACCCACGCTGATGATACCCTTTCATTTCTAACCAGGAGTATGCATCTTCTGTAGTTGCTGTTGCATGTAGAGAAGCAGAAAACAATACAGGAAGTGACTAGAGTGGTAGTAGGTTCACTGTCATCTCAACAAGGAGTAGAAGAGTTATTCTTATACCATTGCAAATGATCACCTGAAATTTGCTCAGGAAAAGTGATGCACTCTTCGAGTATGACTGTGGCCATGAATGAGACCTGAGTCAGATACAATTCTTCTAAATAAAATGAGTTTGTAATTCGAGAATGTTATATTCATCAAATGATGTATTTGAAGTAGCTTGAAAAATATTGTTTTCATGTTTCGTCTGTATATTAAGGTTTTTTGCTATAGAGACCAAACATTAAACATCTATAGTGCCCCTGTGTTCTTGTCAGTGTCTCTAAGTGGTAGAAGAATTCCATCACCCTCAGAGAAATACATACCATCCAATAGTTGGATCCTATCCATCATCAGGGTATGCAACTAGCTACTGGTGCATTCAAAGTCTCGTTTATCAAAGCAAATTAACATATGCTACTTCAACAGAAACACTTGTCTTTTAACTGTGTCTTAAAAATGAAATTTCTTCCTGACATCCTATATGGACATATGGACTAATATTTTTTCCCCCCTACATTAGAAAGTTCACTATTACACACCAGACTGTCATTTGCATGTTTGGTATGAATTTGGACTATATTATCTACACTGATTATAATAGTATTCTTCCATTGTGGGCTTGTACTCCATCATGCAACCTCTCACTGTGCCATTTAAGGAGGTCGCATACCTCATCATCAGTTTACACACATCTGTTTATTGCAGAGCACTCTGATTTCTTACCTATCTATATCCAAAGTTTAAGATCTGAGACTAGTTTTGGTTGCACTACTGTTTTTCTTACCCACCTTGTTTCCAATCATATTCTATTCAAATGCAGTAATTACACTGTTGCGCTGCATGCCATTCAGCATACACTTGTACACATAAAAGAAAACAGCTGCCAAAAATGTATGATTTATACAAACTTCTTTAGTCCTTTACAGGCCATCTCCTCTTTTGTGCATGATCCACTACATCTAGTGCTTTATGATGGTCTACAATTATTATATCAAATGAGGACTGTTAATTTTGATATTTGATTGTGCTGGATACCTCTTTGAGGCTGCAGATGCAGCTGCTAGGTGAGCTCATACTTTCTCCATATACTGTTTGTCATACCTTTATACTGATTACAGACATTTAATAAGATCAGAGGTGATGAATCAGTGGCAGTTATCCTGGAAGGAAGCACTGACAAACTGCATAAAATTAAGCCTGTTATAAAGTATTGGATCAGTCTACATGGTAACAGAAGATGTGAAGTTGTACTTGTCATGCTCTACATAATTCACAATGATTTCACACAATTCTTATCTGCTGAGAACTAATGATCTCACCTGTGTGTGAACAATGTAACACTCATTATTATATGTCATTATTTGGTGAGGTGTCAGCACTTTACTCAAGAAAAAAATGCAGTTTTTATTTTCCTGATGACATCAACTTGGGGAAGTTTCATGGAGGGAGGAATTGGAAGGTTGGGATATCATTAGTGGTTGGAAAATTGTGAAGGAATATTTGTTAGCAGCAATAGTAAGCTGTATTCCACAAGTGAAAAGGAGGACACAATTTGGAGTAAAGTGGATGACATACAATATTAAACAAGAACTGCATGTGAAAAAGAAGCTATGGAAGAGACATAAGGAGACAGGTGAAGAGAAGATGCATGAAGAATATAAGACACAGACCAGGACAGTGACTAGTATGGTAAGGAAGACGAAACTGGAATATGAGAATATATTGTCCATAAGATCCAAAGAAAATCCTAGGGAATTTTTTAGCTATGTGGCCAGAAGGAGGAGAAATGATTGTGGAAGAATGACATTGTGGGATAAAAATAGGAATAGAGTGACTGATGCAGAGGACATAGTGGAATTGTTCGATGATCACTTTATTGGAGTATTTCATCCTGGAGGAGTAAATTTTAATACTAAAGGGATAGGGCAGGTTCGAGGTTTAGAGGTGCAGGAGGAGAGTGTGTTCCAAATACTGAGTACTCTGGATGTCAGTAAAGCTGTGGGACTGGATGGTATTTCACCACGAGTTTTGAGAGAATGTGCTAAAGAACTGACAGTTTCTTTGACCTGGCTTTTCAATGAAAGTCTGGCTACGGGAAAGGTGCCCAGGGAATGGAAGGAAGGTAAGATAGTGCCATTGCATAAGGGCAGTAGCAGACTGGAAGTGTCTAATTATAGGCCAGTTTGTGTGTCATCAGTAGTTAAGATCTTGGAGAAATTAGTGAGAGACTGTATACAGCATTGAGCAGATGAGGGTAATGTTATCTGTGAGAGTCAACATGGATTTGTGAAGGGGTGCTCTTGTTTTAGTAATATGCTAGCCTTTTATAATAAAGTTACAAGAGCAGTAGATGAGAGAAAGGCATGTACTGCCATTTTCTTTGATTTAGAGAAGGCATTTGACAAGGTGCCACATGATAAGCTGATATTTAAGTTGCAGTACATGGGTTGATGTCAGGTTGGTCAACTGGATTCAGGATTGGCTGTCTGATAGGTATCAGAGAGGTTGTGTATGCTGAGGCAGAGGGTTACAAGTGGGGTCCTACAGGACTCAGTACTGGGACCTATATTGTTTAACCTTTATATCAATGACAGTGTCATTGGATTGCAGGGGGGATATTCAGTTGTTTGCAGATGATGTGAAGCTGGGAAGAATTATTAGTAATAATACAGATGTGGTAGCCCTGCAGGAGCATTTGAATAAGCTATATAGATGGACAAATGAATGGGGATGTCGGTTTAATGCAGCAAAATATAAGGTCTTGAGGTTTGGGAAACATCGATGGGGTGCTGCATACTCTATTGGAGGAGCTATACTGGAGGAAGTAGGGGAGACAAGAGAGATCTGGGGTTGATGATTGATAGAAATCTGAAATTCAGGGGACATATTGCAAAGGTGGTGAAGGTAACACAGAGGATTGCTGCAATAATGAGAAGGACGCTGACCTGCAGAGATAAGAGTTATAATTGTGTTGTGTAAGATCCTGATCAGACCACACTTAGACTATTGTTCTCAGATTTGATCCCAGGATTTGAAAGGGATAAATTAACTGTGGAAAGGGTACAAAGGTGGATAACAAAGATAGTTATGAGGATCAGCTGAGGGTATATGGACTGCAGAGTTTGGTGGATAGAAGAAGGAGAGGTGATATGATTGAGACTTTTAAACTGTTGAGAGGTGATTACAGGGTTGACACTGGGGAGTTCTTTCGCTTGGTTGAACAGCGGGAAGGAGTGATGACAAGGGCCATCCCTGGAAGTTGCAAAAGGAAACTATGAGCAAGAGGATGAGGAGTGCTTTCTTTGCATGGAATGCATTGCCTGATAGAGTGGTGAGAGCGAGAACTGTTAATGAGTTTAAGGAATGGTATGATGGACTTTGTGTTTCCTAGGAAGGACCACCTGCAATGAATCTTTTGACTCCGTGGAGGCCTGAATAATAATAATTATACTTCAATTATCTGACCTTTTAGTTCTAAAACCATTTATTCAACCACACATGCTGAGAAAGCAAGTGTGGTTGGATAAATGATAGATTACTGTATTCACCAACAGCTCTTGTCAGACTCAGACAAATTGCACAAAGTTCTTGAATGTTTACAAAGAATTAATTTATACAAACACATTTAATCATAAATGCTACTTATGTGTAGGTATGGCATAGCTCATTTGTTGTTGTTTTTTTTTAATTTGTTATTTGTACATAACATGTTCTTTCTAATTTAGTTATTTATTTTTTATTGGCTGTGTACTGCTGTAATCTTTAAAGTGGCATTGTATGAATGCTGTCCTTATGCCAATAACCACAAATCTACCTTATTCTACTCTCTGATTATGCTTACATTTCTCAATATTGCATTTTCTGCAAACAGCATCATTGAAAACAAAAATGAAAAGATTTCACTTATTTTAATTAAAAAAAAAAAAAAAAGACTGTATCCTTTTTGGAATTACAGTAGTCTCCTTATTCATGAGAATATGTTCCAGGACCCACAACAGATACCTGAAACCATGAATAGTACCAAATGCTATATATACTGTTTTTTCCTATACATACATATCCATGATAAAGTTTAATTTATAAATTAGGTACAGTAAGAGATTAACAACAATAACTACAATAATAAAACAGAACAATTATAACAATATACTGCAATAAAAGTTATATGAATGTGAATGGAATCCTAGCAACCTCAGCATGCATGTTTTTAATTATTTATTTATTATTTTTATGGCTATTTAGCCTATTTTTTGGTTATGAGTACCCCTTTCTTTTATATAATGTCATTGGCTTTTTGCTCAGTTTTAAGGCATTACTGATGTTTTATATGGACAGATATATGAAGAATATATAGGAAGAAAAACCGGGCAAAACTTTGTTGGATGTTGCTGGCTGGCTGGCTGGCTTCTTTTTTCCCAACGTATGGCGATGTACATTCATTGTTGAAGGAAGAAAGTATGACCTGAACAAAAGGGGGGTTGGAAAAGTGGGGTTTGAGTGATGTGGGAGAATTATTGGTGAGAAAAGGGATTTGCAAACTTTTTTTTTTTGAAAAACCCCAGTTTTTTTTTAATATTTTTTAAATTATTAAAGGTGGGCAGAGAATACTTTGGGATGGGAGTGAATATAGAAATTTTAGGGGAAGGAGAAAAATATTATGAGATATGATCAGCATTGGAAGAACGGGGTGTGAGACGTTTTGACAGTGCGTCGTCTTCGGAGTTCATGGGCGAAGTGGAGGCTATGTCATGCCTCCACTTTGGTGTATCTGTGTTGGATTCTTTTGGTCAGAGTCGTGACCTAATTTTAATGTTATGGAGCTTTCAACTCTCTGAAATTATGTAGGACTGGTGGACATTTATTTTTTATCACATTTTATGGCTATAATTTCTGATATTCCAATTTTAATTAAATATTTTAATTTATTTATTATTTTATGAAGTTGAGAACTTTCACCTTGTCACTTAAAAGGAAGCACTTTACGGCTTCTCTTTGGTATATCCAAATTGCCATCATCACTACTCTTGCACTTTGAGGCCATTATTAAGTAAAATATGGGTTACTTGAACACAAGCACTGTGATACCATGACAGTTGATCTGATAACTGAGAACTACTCAGAAGGACACACAATATAATACCTACGAGATGTTGATTTCTGGAATTTTCCATTTGATATTTTTGGATGGCTACTAAGTGACTAACAGGCGGGTAGCATGTATGGTACATTGTGGATATGGGCAAAGGGGTGATTCATGTCCCTGGTGGGACAGTGCAAGATTTCATAGCATTACTCAGAATGGCACACAATTTAAAACTTATGAATTGTTGATTTCTGGAATTTTTGGACTGTGGTTGACTGCAGAAAGCTGATGGGGGGGGGGCTGTGGTATATTTTTAGTAAAATAGCAGATGATTTTTAAGGAAATATTTTTGCATAAACTTCTAAGCTGTACACAGGTAAATGAAAGCACTTTTCATTATACTTTAATTTTAATTAAAATAACTTATGTCCAGCCTGGTTGGCCGAGTGGTTAGCGTATCCGCTCTCCAGCCAAAAGGCTGCAGGTTCGAATCCTACCTTGGGCAGGGATGTTTGTGATTGTCTGTGGAAATACTAGTGGTGGTGGTCAGCAGTAGATGGCATTGGTGTAGTAGTGGTCAGTTGGAGGATTGAGTGGTGGAGACAGAGCTGTAGAGCAGGTGCCCTTCCTTGATGAGTCTTTGGACTCTCTGGAGGTGTCAAATAATAATAACTTATTAGTAATACTAATTAATACCAACATATTCTTTCATGTTTTTATTATATTTTCCTATTTTTATTTTCTTATTATTTAGATACTGACATATTTCTTTCTTTATTCCTTTAGAATTATCTTTTAGAAAGTTTAAAAGAGCACAGTCAACATCCTTCAGTACTAGAACAGAAGTTGAAAATAATAATAGCCTTATGTACACACATTTCATTAAAAAAGCATTTTTATGAAGTTTTGACAGTTTTCAGTGGAACAAATCACTTGATGAACTTGGCAAACAGGCAGGCTGGAATAACTGTTTCAGCACTGGCAATGAATCTTTATTCATTGTGTTTGCATATCACTCTATCCACTAACAATGAATGGTAATAGATCATCTCTTTTTCTCTCTCTCTCTCTCTAAAACCAGGTTTAAAATAGCTTGGTATCTTTAATATATATATATATATATATACACCCTTGTGTGTGTGTGTGTGTGTGTGTGTGTGTGTGTGTGTGTGTGTGTGTGTGTGTGTGTGTGTGTGTACACGCATGAGGATGTGCTGAAAATTTGTGATAATCACCATGAAGGAATTGAGGCAGAACCATGTAACTTGCACATTATTCTATATATTCTCCATGAAGTTTTACAATGACTGCTGCATAATTTGCAATGCTCTGAGAAAAAAGTCTTTCCCTTGTTGCACAAACCAGTCCTCAGCTGCAGATATGAATTCATCATCCGTGCTAAATTTTGTTCCTTTCAAGTTTCTTTAAATTTGGGAATAGGAAATAGTCAGATGGGACCAGGTCTGGCAAACAGGGGGTGGGTGAGACAGACATTGAAAGCCCAAGTTGTGTATTATCTGTTGGGTTTCATGAGCAGTGTGAGCAAGTGCAGTGTCCTGCAAAAGCAACATGCCTATGCTCAGTTTCTCACAGCGTACTTCGGTACTTTCTTCAATTCCTTCAGAGCTGTTAAATAAACTACTGCTGTAACTCACCTTTTTTGAGGTACTTGGTAAGAATTACACCATCCATATTCCAAAAGACAATGGCAAGAACCTTTCCTGTTGACTTTTGGATTTAGAACTCCTTTTGCCATGGAGAACCTTTGTGTCTCCACTCCACTGACTGTTGTTTGGTCTCTGGGTCATAGTGATGAAGCCATGTTTCATAAACAGTCAGAGTACAAGCCAAAAAATTTGCAACTGATTGCTCAAAATAACCCAAAATTCCTTGAGATGACAGCACATGTTCTTTCTTTTGGTCGGCATTCAAACATTTGGGAATCCACTTCACTAAGAGCTTCTGCATGTTCAAGTGTTGGTGGATAATGATCCCAACTCGTTTCCTGGATATCCCCAGAGTCTTTGCAATGTTTTTGGCTGGTATGCATCTATCATCAAAGATAATGGCATGCTGCATCAATGTTTTCAGGCGTGATAGCTGTGGAAAGTCTTCCTGACTTGAGGACATCTGTCATCTCAGGATGCCCAGTTTTAAACTTGGCCACCCATCTGGCAATTATTGGATATGCTTGGGCACAGTTCCCTAAAGTCTCACACAAAGTTTGGGGAATCTCAGTTGCGGACGTTTCTTGCAGCACGAAAAACTTGATGATAGCCCTCACCTCTGTGTCTTTGACTTTCTTCAAAGCCTCTGACATTTCTTATATATCCTAAAAGAAAAAGAACAAATTATTACAATTTGATGAAATATAGAGTTAAAGGGTTTTAAGATATGGCCTTTCTTGTGGTAATATCAGTTGATTTAATATCATTTTTGATCTAGGTGTTTATCAAAACTTTGCAGCCCTTCCCTGTGTGTGTGTGTGTGTGTGTGTGTGTGTGTGTGTGTGTGTGTGTGTGTGTGTGTGTGTGTGTGTGTGTGTGTGTGTGTGTGTGTGTGTGTGTGTGTGATATTGATAATTTGTTAACAGATTTACTCCTGAATTTTTTTAAGTGAAATATTGTTCGTTGATATTAGCACTGGTATACATAATAAGACGGCAAGGATATTGAATGTATTTTTATATTCCATGATTGTTGCAAATATGTGTCAGAAAATTCCACTAGCAACTTTATATTACATTATTTCAACATTATGTCACTTCATAAAGTAAAATGTTGATGGAAATTGATAGCAAATTGGTGATTAAGTAAAAAAATGACTGGCTACTAGCAGATATCAGGAGGTAATGCATATAGGAGCAAAGGCTAAGTATGTGTTTGCTACCATAATTAATTAAAAAATGAGAATCATCTGTAAACATGACTAACAGTCACTACAAAACTAGGTTCTAATATTTTTTCATGTGATTATGTTATTAAAGCAAAACTTACCCATTTTTATGAAGAATTCATGTTTTGTTTATATGAGTAAAAAAAAATGTATTTGTAGCAAATTTTTTAGTGCACTGTTAACTGAAAATGCCAAAATTGTTTACATGATATCCCTTTTTTTGTTTATTTAATTTTTTTTAAACAGAAATAAATATTTCATTTGTGTTTTTTTTTTTTTTTTTTTTTTTTTCCCCAAGTATAGAGCTTGAAAAACAAAAAAAAATAATTTTATGAGTTAATGTTTTTAAACAAAATAGGATATATATATATATTGGTAAGCAGATTGACTCGGTTTCTAGACATGTTAAATATTATTTAATGACTGAATTCAGAGATAATAGAGAAACAAGTAAATTTAATATAACTACACAACTAGTTTCATCGGAATGCTGACTTCGTCTGGTGTGATAACATAAAAAAGCAAATAAAAGACCATAAAAAACATTTCACCATTACAACAACAGAGCATTAAAACTTTCACTTTTTAATGCTCTGTTGTTGTAATGATGCAATGTTTTTTATGGTCTTTTATTTGCTTTTTATGTTATCACACCTGACGAAGTTGGCATTCCGACGAAACTAGTTATGTAGTTATATTAAATTTACTTGTTTCTCTATTATCTCTGAACTACTACTACTGCTATGTTCACTGGGCATCTACAGATGCTGTATGGTCACTCCAATGCTCGGTGATGTGCCACACCAGGCCTTGCTATGTAGTCCTGTTGTTTGCTTTCAGGCGGCCTCAACTCTCTGAAGATCAGTTACTCCACACATGCTATCCATCCATCTCATTGATGGTCTACCCCTGCCTCTTTTTCCAGGAACTTTGCCTTCTGTTACTGTTCTGAGGAGTCCCCCTTCCATCCTTTCTATGTGTCCAAAATATTTTAACTTTCTTCTGTCTCCTTAAGGAGCCTTAAAGTTCTACTGATCTTTTCTAACACCCATTCATTTGTATGCCTTTCAGTATATGATATCCTCAACAGCCTTCTGTAGCACCACATCTCAAAAGCAGATATCCGTTTCTTATCTGACTTCTTTAGGTTCCAAGTCTCACATCCATAAGTCGCTGTTGGAAATGCAACTGCATCCAAAATCCTCACCTTTGTTCCCATGCAGATAGATCCATCCTTCCAGATTTTAGACAGGTCTCTGACTGTTGTTTTTGCCATTCCTAATATTTTTCTGACGTCTTCTGACCAGCAATTCTTTACATTAATAATGGATCCCAGGTACTCAAACTTGCTGACTTCCTCAATTCTTTCTCCATTAAGGTACACTTGTTTCTCAAGAGCTTCTCTGTTTGTATTTCCTTTGAGAACCATAATCTTTGTCTTGCTAGGATTGAGTTGAAGTCCTCTGTTATTACTGATCTTGTTAACTTTGTCAAGAATTAGTCCTAGTTCTTCCATGTCATTACAAAGGAGTACTGCATCATCAGCATACCTCAGATTACTGATCAATCTTCTTCCTATCCTAATTCCTGTCCTGAGCTCATCCAATGCTTCGCACATGATATCCTCTGCATATATACTAAACAAGTGAGGAGAAAGTAAACATCCTTGCCTCAGTTCTTTTCCAACTTGAAGCCAGTCAGTCAATCCAACACCAGGCATGAAGTTGAAAGAGCAGTTAAGCAGTTTAACAGCAATAAGGCCCCAGGTGCAGATGAAATCCCAGCAGAGTTAATTAAGGCCATTATCTCTGAATTCAGTCACTAAATAATAATTAATATATATATATATATATATATTTTTTTTTTTGGTTGAAAATATATGAGTTGAATCCCATCCATTATGTTTTTTTATTTAATTTCATATGATTATACAATGGCCGTGAGCACCTTTTACAGCGAGGTACATCACCATCTCAATCCCTCCTAATTTTATCCAGGCTCAGGGCTGGTATAGCTGATGAATCAGGCCTTAAGTATTCTTGACTGTAATCCGTGTGTGTTCACAGGACCAGTTTGCCTGTTCTAGGGACGAAAAACCAGAATTTTCTGGTGAAAAAAACCCCCTACCTCCATATGAGACCAAAATGCATAAGTATACACTTTTCCATTAAACTGATATTCATTAACATTGCTTTTAATTATTACCACTCAGTTTCATCATTGCAAACAAGTGAATATTTTCCTTCAAATCATGTGGAAATAAAATGCAACCACAAGCACAGAAATCTGCTTTCTAGCTTCTGCTCTTCCTTGTGCTAATCTTAGGTATCTGTCTACCAGCCACCTTTGTATCCATATTGCTGCTTGATATCCATCCTTATTTGTTATCTAAGATCCACAAACATCTTAGATAACATCCATGTTATCTAAGACATTTGTCCCTCAAGAATTACAAAAATCCCGTTCCCTTACTCTACTTTCCTCTTTCCAATTTACACTGCTGTAATTAAAATCTCCCATATAATGTTATCCAAACTCCATTGAAGATCTGAATTTAAGGTAGCCGAGGTGAGAGTTCTGGAGGCTGCGGTGATTTGTGCTTTACAAGGTTTGTCAAATGAAAAGTGCAACATGTGTCATCAGCAAAACTATGGGCTGAATTGGCAGTCAGCTGGAGTAGATCGTTTATGTATAGAAGGAAGAGAGTGGGCAAGAGAACAGAGGCTAGACAAGGGTAATATCTGTGAGGATCAGTATGGATTTATTAAGGGGTGCTCTTGTTTTAATAATCTGATTGTCTTTTATAATAAAAGGCATTACTGCTTTTTTTTTTCATTTTATTTTACAAAGACCTTTGACAGGGTACCATGTGATAAGCTGATATTTACCCCCCCCCCCCCAACTGGCCATGACGTCTATAGACGTCCAGCTAAACCTGGATACAATTCCTGTTGAATAACATGGATAAAGAGTGCACTTTGGTCTCACTATCCACCTCGGCCAGTAGGGAGGTTAAGTTATAGCATATGGGTTTAGATATCAAGTTAGTGAATTGGATTGTAGATTGCTGTCTGATAGATACCAGAGAAGTACATTTGAGGGAATGATGTCAGGGAAGCAGAAGATCACAAGTGGATTTCCACAGGGCTCAGTACTGAGATCTCTATCGTTTAACCTTTATGTCAATGACATAAGCAGGGAATTGCAGAGAGGAGGATATTCAGTTGTGTGCAGATGATGCAATGTTGAGGATGTCAGTTTAATACAACAAATGTCATGTCTTCAAATTTGAGATCCATCGATGAGAGGCTGCATACTCTGTTGGTGGAATTATACTAAAGGAAGTGAAGGAGGTGGAAGTGATTGATAGAAATTTGAAGTTTAGGAGACATGTTGTAAATGTGGTGAAGGTAACCTAGAGAACCACTACAATACTAAAGACATTGACTATCACAGACAAATAGTGATTCCATTTTATAAAAAGCCCTGATCAGACCATATCTGGATTATTATGCTCAAATCTGCCACTGGGATTTGAAAGGGACAAATTAACCTTCAAGAGGACACAGAGGCAGGTAACAAAAATGATACCAGGACCGTACATTGTTGGTTTTGAGGATGGGCTGCAGAGTTTGATGGATAGAAGATGAAGTTGTGGTATGATTGAGACACAGGGTTGATAGTAAGATCTTGCCTATGGAGAAGGAGCCATCCTTGGAAGTTCTGAATGAAAATGGTGAGCAAGAAGGTAGGAAGTGCCTTTTTTTCATGAAAGATGGTAACTGTGGAATGCATTGCATGATAGAGTGGTGAGAGCACAAATGCCGAATGAGTTTAAGGTGTGGCATTATATAAACTTTGTGTTATTTAACATGGGCCTCCCACGATGATTCTTGTGGCTCCATGGAAGTGCTAAAAAATAATAATAACATAGGGTGTAGGCCATGGTTGACTGGAATGAAAAAAAAAAAAAAAAAAGGAGAAAGTTAGTTATATAACATCACATCAGCAAGTTTAGCTGGCAATAACTGCACTTGCTGTTTGCTGTATCCTGGAAAATATCAGCTTTTATTTTTTTATTTATTTTATTTTTATTTTTCCCATCTTTTATTTCCTGTCAAGATAGTAGAAATTGTTATCAACTGATATTGATTAACATTTTCAATGTTTTTTGAAATGTGCTAGTGCTGCTTTTGGACATTTGATAAAATGAGTCTTGGATGGTCATACATGCTATGACCAAACTCTTGGTTCATAAGGCTGTTGTCATCCCAGATTTGTGATATAGTTTCCAGATGTGAACCATATACTGCATGCATCAGAAAAACCACAAAAATATGCAGTGTGTCATTAAGAATTCTTAGAATTCTTAATGACACACTGTCATCAATATTTGGACTGAAGCTAACTAAAGGCTGTTATTATTCATGACTAACTTCTCTGTATTAGTCATATCATCTGAATAACTGTAAGGCAGAAGTGATGCAAACATATTTGAAGTGTAATTTTGTCATAGAAATGTAAGGTTGGCATAAACAGTTGGGAGTATCTTGGTGTAGATCAGTCAGAATTCAGAAAGGAAGTGTCTATAGGATCTCAGTATTTTGAAACTGTTCAGCATGAAAGGAATAAGAAAAGATCATTAGATTCTCGGGGAATTGCTGTTTGACAATCACCATCTCTTGAGAACATATCACCATTGTAAAAGGCTATGCTTATTATGCATTGGCATAACAGCTATATATCTGGACTCAACAGTAACTCAGTTTGAAATACAGTCATATGCATTTGCAGGTGACCAGCAATGATGATGATGATTACTAAGCATCTGTTAAACTGTGAATGAAATTGTTTTGTATATATATTTTTTTTTTCATTCACATTTAACATAATATACCATATACCAAGCAAGACTTGTGTAAATATTATTTAATGTAAACAACTTATTTTACAATTTAATATTCATATAACTACCTTAATTTTGTCTAATATTTAATTATTTAATCAAGAATATATGTATTAATAGTAGAAAGACTGTATTAAATATTATTAAGCTATTTTATTTATTACTATATTATTATTATAAAAATTTGTATTTGATAATTTAACTGCGCATTAATTGAAATGTAAATATTCCTTATTTATTCCTATTTGTAGAAGTTTAGCGTTATGCAATACCTAAATTTTATTATATTTTGTTTGGTTGTCATGGAGACATATGTAAGTGAGCGAGCACGTTTTGGAACACCACGTGAGGAGAAGGTTTATTGATATAAAAGGGGGAAGAATGGATATAAAAAGGAAGAACACTGGAAATTATTATATTTAAGAGAGAGAGAAAGGAGAGGATTGGCATTAGGTTGGAATCGGAGCATTCGGCATTCGGGAATCACAGTGCAATAATAGCGAGTCGGCAAGTCACTCAAGCAGCTAATAAAGTCTACTAGTCGAGAAGCAGTTAGCTAATAAGTTGTAGAATAACAATTATAGCTACGGAAAACAGCTGAGAGTTTATTAATTAGACTAGCGATACTTGAATTGAGATATAATTTCAGGGCCGACCTGTCAAGGACACACAGAATCTTGAAATAAAGCATCGAGTAACTAGGGAATAGTAGAGGCTGTAAAATTGAAGTTTACCATTAGCTGTGTTTAGAATTGTAGTGTCTAAAGAATTAATTGAATGCCGGAAGAGTGAACAACTGTGCATATAAAACCTCAAGTTAAGGAATTATTGTGTGTTGCCTTATTTCATGAGTGATCAGTAGTACTTTATGCAACAATGTTTGTTTATGTGTATAGTGACCGACAATTAATTCAGTTATTGCTTAGAGGAATTATTTTAATAAGTGCCATATACTGTTTAAGTGTTTACAGTTATAAAAAGTGTTTACGTATAAGTAGGTGAAGAAAAAAGAGTATCGGTAAGATTATTCCAACCGTTAATATTCCTATACAGAGAAGTGTGAGAGTTTCTTCCTAGAATTTCCTTATACTAACAATAACTATTGAGGAAGTTAGCTAAAGTGTAAGTTTAAAAGTGTTTGTTTGTGAAGAGGTATTACTGCAATTTTTGTTGTATTTGGAACTTAAGAAACTGTGAGAAGACTGTATTAGAGATAACAAATTTACCATTGTCTGAGTTTGTATGACAGTATTATCAGAAAGGCTGAAGTGTTTATAATAACTTACTGATTTTGAATTTAAGTGTAAAATTTGTGATTCTAAATTAAATGTTTGTTTTTGTTTATCTAAAGTTGTATTTTGCCTGAATCTCTTTTACTGCACCATTCATAAAATATTCGAACCAAAGCGGGAGAGATAAATAAGTTAAATATACTCGGCCAGTATATACAATATTAACCTAAAAGGAGAGATAGTTGTGAGTTGGTTTTTCTTCAGTTCTTGAACTAATTCAGATATAGAGTGGTGCAGTCTTTAAATATAAATTTTCTCTCTATTTGAATTAGAAATCAACTTGCAACCTATCAACTAGTTAAGAACATCGTAATAGTAATCATGTTGGATCCAAAGTATAGATTGAGAAGAATTAGGATCCAACACATCTCCATAGTGCAATTGGAAGAATGATGGTATATTGCATCCTTCAATTAGAAAAGGCCTAAGTTTGATTCTTGTCATGACAAGAGGAATATTTATATTGAAGCCGATCTCATACAGAGATAGCAGGGTTTTTTCTCTGAGAAACTCTGGTTTTTCATCCCATGCACAGACAAATCAGTGAGAAAATTTAATTTACATCAAAAATTTAATCAAAAAATATTAATGGTAGCAGTGGGCAGTAAATGGCATTGTGTGTAGATAATGATGATTGTTGTGGCATTCTGTATAGTTAGTGAATTAACTGGTGAAGATGGAGAGTTGCAGTGTGCCCTCCCTCAGTGAGTCCTTGAACTCCTTGGAGTTCATGTAACAACAATTTCCACTTCTTCATTTTGGAGCAGTGAGATATGGTAGAAAAAGTTCAGTAATAAGTAACTGAATGATATGTGGAATCTAGAATATGCCCTATGAATAGTTTTGTGCAAATGTGGGTTGTAGAGTTAAAAATCTAGTTAAGAGAAATATATGAGAGGCTACACAATAGCTACTGGTTATGTGATACAGGTTGTACTGAAAATCTGTGAAGAAGAGAAGCTTATCATGTTGATGAAAAATGTGAAGTACTATTGTGAAGGAGTGAAACTTTTTGATAGGAACTAAAGAGTTGAGAGTCTTAAGTCTTACAGAGATAGTGAATAACTTCATGTTGGAGGTTTAATGGAATATTACAGCACTAGGAAAGGTTAAAAACAAATTTTAATGCTTCCAATATATCGTCTCAGCCACTGAGGCATCTTTGGAGATTACAATATTCAAGCTTTTCTGTGGTGCAGTGCCAGGAAAATATTATTCAAGAAGAAAAAGCTTTTTGAATAATATCGCTTATTAAAATTCACACTCAACCACACTACCAATAATAATACTAACAACTAAAATTACTAATATTTACTAAAATAGAGACTTGAGAATAAGCTACATGAAGCACTACTACTGCCATGTGCCACCTGTCACTAATATTAATGATGTAAGGCAAGATAGTAAACGTGTTGTAGAGAATGTACAAATAGTGTACAATATATAAATGAAAGTATGAAAGAAGTGACTGAAGGTAAGGTGGATGATGATGTGGCAGTGAGGCATGAAATAGCACACAAGGACAAAACATGAGCCAGAATGACTGGAGAAATGATTGACATGTGGTACAGCTGGATGGAGAATGAAATAAAAAGTGAATGGGAAAAGTATGAAAGCACAATAATCTGGGAGTAAAGAAAATAAAAAGTATTGTATGGAGATTCAACAATAGGAGGTGTACTTAATGGGAAGATGATGAAAGCATGTTTTCCATGTGCAGAGATCAAGGTGGAGTTGTTAGTTTGCAGAGGAAAGCGGAAGAATTCATTGTTTTGGCTGATGCAAATGATGTGATATGTGAGAAATATGTAGCGAGAGAAGATATAAAGGATTTGCTGATGGAAGCAAAAAAGGAAGGGTGAGAAAATGAGGATTGCAAATCCGCTGCCTTAGTATGATAGGACTGAATTGAGAAAAAGAATTGCTGATGAGTTAATGAGAAGATTGGTTAGGAAGAATTGTGTGCAGTTTATATGGAGTGAATTTGATGGATACAAACCATTCCAATGCATGATGGATTACATTGGAATAGTTTTAGAGCTAGATGTTTAGAGATTGTTGTTCAGTGAGATGTTGGAAGTATTTGAGAAGGTGGGGGGGGGGGGAGTCAAGTTTGGATTCAGCCAGCTCCAGGACAAATGTGTGTACACAGTAACACTTATGCGATATAGAATGCAGTTTCATTTATGAATGGGTTGGTAATGACATTATGCAAGGGTAACTCTGGGTCCAAGGAGATGCTGAAATGCATGTGTATGAATGCCAGAAGTATCAGATATAAAGAAGAGGAATTTTTTTCGCATTGTTCAGCTTGACTTGGCCAAAAATTATAGCAGTCAGTGAGATCTGGTTGACAGAAAATGATATGGTTACAGGGATCAAATGTAAAGGATACTGTATTTTTAGGGAGGATAAACAAAATAAGACATCATCATCAATTCTTTCCATGCCTACTGTCATGTAAGGCTGCAGAAGGAATAAGACAGAGCTGTAGTATTGCTGATGATAGCTGAAGAACTTCAACCAACAAAGATAAAAATTAAAGAGGATATTGGGTCTGGAGTAGGATCTGCAGGAAGATGTGGATGTCATGTATTTGAATGGATTAGTACAATGAGTGCAGGCCAAGCAATTATTGAGGATTCCTTCATGGCAGGGTGGAAGGGGACATGGCAAGGTAGAAGTGGAATTTATACAGTTGCTGAAGGATAATTACTTGAAACAGCATGTCATAAAGAGGACTGGGGTTTTAAGATTGCACTGCTGGATCTAGTAATAGCATCAGAAGATGTATCCCTAACTAAGCTAGACCCCCCTGGGGAATGTGACAGTGCAAACTTGTTCAGAGAGGTTACTAAAAAGGTGGAATTCTCTGTCAAGAAAGAGTTTATGGTAATTATGAGAGACTTAGAAGGCAGCTTAGAGCAGTGCTGTGGCTTAAGAAGCTATAAGAAAAGTATGTCGGTAGTACATAAGAAGTAGTAGGGATTATTTGAGAAAAGCAGCATCGAGCAGCATACCCACATTCAGGAGGATAAACCAAGTGGGGATTAAATGGATCAGAGATATAAAGAGGAGCTTCAGAAAAAAAAAAAAGAAAAAAAAAAAACATTGTGCAGAGCAATGTTTTTTTTTTTAATTTTAATAATAAATAAATTAATAAATTTATTTATTAATTGGTTACTAATTAGGAAAAAAAATAATTTTTTTATTTTTATTTTGTATAGGCAGCACCCCCACTTAAAATTTCACTGGCTGCCACTGATGCAGAGAATATAAAGAAAAAGATTGTGCATTTACTAAAAATAAAGAGCCAAAAGGCTTCATTTTGGTGTTGCAAAATTATATAAATCAAGTAGATATTAAATTCAGCATTATTTCAAAGCCGAATGCAGAAAACTATTAAAGTTTCATACGAAATATGACCAGAGAGCTTACTGGAAACACTCGCCGGCATTTACAAGTTGCCTTAGCATGGACATTATAGAAAACATGATCGCTTGCCCAAGCATCCATATATTTGCCTTCTATTGGTCCATTTTGATGAGGTTTCACTTGCCTGACAACTATTTTGAACTGGTTGGTTCTCCTCAGAGACCAGGCAGCTTGTTAACGTGCAGGGCTATCTCTCCAAAAACTCCAAAACCTCATACAATCCATCAGATTGTATGAGGTTTTTGTACTCGCCCAACAATTAGCGACCTGAAGGATCTTTTAACTAAACAGAACCACTCATATTCCAGGGAAAAGCATTCACCGACACGGCCCTGATAGAAGCTTGTGTAGAGGCTTAAGTGCTGTGAGGACATTATGTTGGAGGGTTAATGGATTTTTTACAACACTCAAAAAGAATTAAAATAGAATTTAATACTTCCTATATTTCGTCCTAGGACATCTACGGGATGTCCTAGGACGAAATATAGGAAGTATTAAATTCTAGGACATCTACGGGAATTACAAAAACAATTAATGTAACATGCACACAAAAACTTACAATACTAAGCCCAACCACGTGGGTGACACTAAAGTCCTATCTAGGTGGAGCGCCCTCTAAGGGCGGTAGTAGGTGGCCTGGAATGTAAGGGGGGGGGGCCTCTGGTGATGAGTGTTTCCTAAATCTTCGGAAGCTTAATGCAACCGTATTTATTAAGATTTGGTTGGTTTCTGAGAGCTGCTGCTCTAAGAAAAGTCTCTCTTTCTTGAATTTGCTGTGGTGGAGCATGGTGGTTTTCTTCCATGATACTCTGTGGGTGGTGTCCAAAACATGATCAGCCAAGCCTGAATGGCCATAGTTGTGTTTAACGATGTATGACTTGTGTTCCTCCAGGCGGATGGATGCTGATCTGCCTGTCTGTCCAAAGTACGCAAGCTTACAGGAACAGGGTACTTTGTAAACTCCAGGCAGAGAGAGAGGAGGGAGCTGATCTTTCGTAGAACGGATAAGGGTAGCAAGTTTGCAGTAGGGCTTATATGCTGTGTGTAGGTTATACTTTTTTAGTATCTTGGCTATTTTTTCCGAAGTGCCATGGATGTAGGGTATGGTGATGGCATTTTTAAAATCTTGTTGACAAGAGGGACGGGGAATGGGGGAGGAATTGATTATTTTTTTGATACTGTGTTCGCTGTAGCCAGTGGAGAGGAAAGTTCTGTGTATGTGGTTAAGCTCAGTAGTGAGGGCGGTTCCACTGGAACAAAGATTGTGGGCTCTCTTGGTAAGAGTTTTAATGATGCCATATTGTTGTGAGGGGTGGTGGTGGGAGAGTTTGTGAATGTATCTGCCTGTGTGTGTGGGTTAAAGGGGCAAAGCAAGAATGCTTTTCATCTTCCCCGTTATCTGTAGAGGACAGTGTAGGGATAAGGTGCTATTGAGCTATTAAAGCTCTGATCATGGCAAGAGGGTAACAGCAATAGCCGAGCCTCAGTTAGAACTTCATTGGCTAAAGCATTGCCATCCATTACTCTCCAAGAGTATTATTAATTACCGCATCTCACAGTCGATTCCTTCAATTCTACCCAAGTTGAATACCAAGGAACTCAAAGTGTCGGAGAGGTGTATTTTTTGTAAGCGAACTCTCAGTCGGTGTGTAAAGTATTTACTAAAATAAAGAGCCAAAAGGCTTCATTTTGGCAATGCAAAATTATACAAATCAAGTGGATATTAAATCCAGCATTATTTCAAAGCCAAATGCAGAAACTATGAAAGTTTCATATGAAATTTGACCAGAGAACTTACAGGAATACTACCAGTTCAAAACGGCTGTCAGGCCAGTGAAACCTTATCAAAATGGACCAATGGAAGGCAAATATATGAACGCTTGGGCAAGCGATCATGTTTTCTATAAGGTCTGTGCTAGGGCAACTCGTAAATGCGGTGAGTGTATTCCCGTAAGCTCTCTGGTCAAATTACGTATGAAACTTTCAAAATAATTTTCCTATCCAGCTTTGTTGGATCCATATAGAAGGATATAATGTTGAGGAATGACTGATGTTGAGAACAGCAAAAGGAAAATGTGAAGAAAAAAAAGGAGGGGTGGGAGGATGTATTGATACTTATGTTGTTAGGATATTTAGCTAGAGGAGAAATATAGATCATATTTTGTTTGAATTGCAGATTCTAAAAAGGAAATCTCAAAAGGCAGCTTTAGGGTATGTAGTATGAAAAATTTTAAGTGAATGACTTACCAGTTTTCAATCCCTCCATATTATCTTGTCCGCATAGAAGACCAGAACCAATATCTAATTCAATTTGATCCCTTCTTTGAACTATCTTAACAGTAGTACCAGACCTCTTCTCATTTTGGAAATCTACAATCAAATCAGATTTGATCATTTCTCTGAAATAATCAACAATAACTGCATAATTATTATCTTGACATCAGCTGTAACTAATCCATGACTATGGTCTCCACCATCATCATAATTATTATCTACTATTTCTATGAAGTGTCTGAGGAAGCTAGTTATAAAAAGTGTTTATCCACGTCCTTGCACACACACACACCCCATCTGCCGCCTTTAGCTCCTTTCTTAACACGTTCATTGCCAATCACGCGATATCGCGTGCTGCGAGTTCTCACCCACAGCCGATCATGTGTTATTGCGTGGATGTCGCTATCAAGTTTCTAAGCGGAATAGTATAGTGGCCACAGCGAAATGGCACATAATATTTATATTGGCCACTAAGGAAGGGATCGACTTTCGTGGAGTAGGGATGGCCTCCAGCCATTGTCTATTGTTTATGTTAGCCAGTGCGCACAGTGGTGGCGTTCGGACAAGGCGATGACGCGACGATTTTGTTTAGTTATTCGTTGATTTAGCGTGCTTGAAGTTTGGTTTTTATTTATTTTGAGTATTGTTTTTGTTTTATTTTTTAGTAAGTTCCCTATAAATGTTGAATTTTGATAATTATTTTTTTCTATTTGTATGTTATTTTTAAAAATTCTATGTGATTATAAAAGACTGATAATTAAAGTTATAATTATTATATTTAAATGTTTTTTATTTGTAAAATATATAACTTATTTGACCAAATTACATATCACGCGATATCGCATAATAGATATTTAGAGTACATAAATCCTATGTACATAATAATAAAAGCATATAAATAATATATTTAACTTATTTTGAGCGCAATAAAAATTAAATAAAAAAATAAAAAAAATTTGGCCACCACACGAAATTCCAATTTTCAGCTTGGCAATAAATGTGTTAACTCCAACTCCTTCATTATCCATTTCCGTCCCTGTCTGTTATTCCAGAATCTAAGTATTTTAATGTTCAGACCTACTGCTTAGAAAAATGGTTTCACTAACTTATTGTATTTAGTCCAGTTTGACTCTCTAACATAGTTTAACTAAAATAAATTCAGTTTGAATCTGTTCCAGAATTAATCTGTTGCTATTAAGTTTAATTTCTATTTGATTATTTGAAATAGCAGTTATGTTTTGACTTAATATAATTACAACTTCTATATTGAAATAAGTGATAATATAAATATTTCATTACTTTATATGCTTTATACAGGATGTTTTCACCAGCATTGATTAGTGAGTGGGTATCTATTGTGTATAAATCAAGTCATCCCAGGCAACCTGAACTAATGAAAATGGCAGCAGCAAGCTCTCTGACAACAGCCGGGTATTCTGTTATTGTGTACCTTACTTCCTGTGAAAAAAGAGATTTCAGTATCGTTAATTTATTCAGGTATGAAAAAATGCGTGTGTGTGAGAGAGAGAAAAAGTGTGATAATGGTTATAATATTGCTCATATATGTGTGTGCATGTGTATATACACGTGTGTATATATTATATATATATGGTAGCAAGGATTTGTCTTCATTGTGTTTTACATTCTTGCCATTAGTGCTCTCATTGAAATTGTAGCCATTCCATTATACTGTTCCTAGAGAATATTTGAATATTTTACATAGGCTAAATCATAAGAATATTGCTCAAGAATGTTATTTGCCTGGAGTAAGCGACCTAATTATAGCTGTTTATAATGAAAATGAGAAATTTCGATTCTTAATGCCAGCAAGAATGAATTCTGAATTTAAAATGGTTTTAAATCATTCAACTTCCAGATAGCCATATAAGTAATGTAGCAAATGACCTTCTGACCTAAGGTCCAATTCTCACCTTCCTGTGGTGCACCTTATTGGTAGATATCTGCCTTTTGCAACTTGCGATTTAACCAACCTAATTGTATTCCGAATGGGCCTAAACCAAAATACATAATGGTACAAGATGAAATGTCATGCCAACTGAGGTTTTATGTGGTTAAACAATGACCTTACTGTTTTTATTTGAGAACCATGGTGAACAATAAAAAGTCAGCTACTAACAAACCTAAATTCAACATTACCAGAATTCAAGACAGGTACCATCAGCATAATAAATATTGGAAAAGAAGTACAACTAGCAGAAGCATTAGAAAAGTACCACATCAACATACACAAAACAAAACTAAGAGTGACTCTTCTAAATCACAGCTATAAGATGTTATATTCATGTGGTAATAATCAAAGAAATGGAGAAATGTATTTAACACTAAACGCAGAGATAATCTGGAGCGGTAGCCAATTTCAGGTAGTTATATGGACAAACAGCAAAATGGGGAAGTGGACAGTGAGACTTATTTTTGCCCATGTTTTCACAAAGGGTTCTCCTAAGGAAGAAATGGGAGGAATTTTCAAGTCATGAGAGAAGGCAGCTGACATAAAGGAAAAGTTGGGCCGTATAGGAGATCAAAACAGCCTAGTAGGAGATGAATAATAGACATATAGAAATGGAAAAAACTTTGAGAAAAGAGCAAAGCTGATAATAATAGTAATAATAACGTAATAATAATAATTATTATTATTACGACCTCCAAGGAATCATCGAGGGAGGACACCTACTTACCCACTTCTACAACCCTCTCTCCACCACAAATAATAAACATACTGAAATGACACTGCCATCATCTATGGGAATGCCATCTACTTCCCACTGCCACCACTAGTATTTTTTTTTTGTCTATAAATTGCATGTGTTCTCAAGGCCAATTTGTCTGTATATGGGATGAAAAACCTGAGTTTCCAGGAGAAAAACCCTGCTGACTCTGTATGAGATCGGTTGATTCACCTTCAACTGAAAAAAGCCCATATAAAGATTCCTCTCATGACGAAGAGAGTCGAACTCAGACCTTTTTCAGTCGAAGGGGGCAATTTACCATCGTTCTTCCAGTTGCACTACAGAGGCGTTTAATTAGTGTTGCCAAATGAAAATTACTAAAAACAGCTAAATCTTAAAAAAAAAAAAAAGAGCTAAAAAGGAGTTAAAAATAAAAATTTGAAGCTAAAATTTTAAAAGTAGTAGCTGATGCTTTTAAGTTACATACTTTATTTAAGTTGAAGTCATACTTGCATATAAGTGGCTAAATACATCTTCCATGTGGTCTTCTGCACTTAATTCACAAACGTTTTCACTTAGATTTTCAGCTTTATTATATGTGGCCATCGTTCCAATATTACTCAGTGTAGATGCTGGTAAATGATAGTCTGTACAGTACTTATTGTTATGCCTGAGGCCATACTTGACTGACAAAATAGTTCTCAGCATTGGCAATTCCATCTTGTTTCTTAATTTAGTTTTAACTACATTCTTGAAACTAAAAATTCGTAAAATTTCCGCATTAGAATTTGGCAGGGGTGCTTAAGGGTCAAAGCTGTATAACTGAGAGGAGACCTCCACATAGCCTTTAAAGGAATGCGGAGAACCTACCAGGGCTTCTGACCTAATGTCCAATCCTCACCTTCTCGTGGTGCACCCTGTTGGGTATCTACTTGGATACTGAACGAACGAGGATGGCAATTTGGGATTTAGCCGACCAAATTGTATTCTTATTGGTTAAACCAAAATAAAAAATGATGATACGACATGACAAAATTTCATGGCAGCTGGGGCATCACCCGGTTAAACAAGGCCCCCGTTGTTTTCGCCAGGGAACCAGGGCGAACTGCGAAAAGTCAGCTACTGGAACAAATCTGAAAACAAACCCCAACTCAACATCACCAGAGATAAAGATCGGTACTATCAACATAAGAAGCCTGAATGGCAAAGAAATGGAGCTAGCTGAGGAATTAGGTAAGTACCAAATCGACATAATAAGTGTGACTATAACAAAAAAAGACAAAAACTGGTGAGATCTTTCTGAGCAATAAATACAAAATGTTATATTCAGGCAATGACAATAATGGAAAAGAAGGAGTAGCCATAGTATTCAACACAAAATATGAGGCTAATCTTCTTGAATGGCAGTCAGTCTCAAGTAGAGTAATGTGGGCAAATATGAGAATGGGGAACTGGACAATGAGACTTATTTGTGCCTATAGTCCCACAGAAGGTTCTACTAAGGTAGAAGTGGAGGAATTTTTTGAGGCTTTAGAAAAAGCAACTGACACAATGAAAAAGGAAAAGTTGGTCCTTGTTGGGGATCTAAATAGCAGAGTAGCAAATGATTGTGAGACATACTGAAATATTATGGGAAAATTTGGAGAAAAGAGCAAAGCTAATAATAATGGCAAATATCTGTTGGATTTCAGCTCAGGACATGGACTGGTTATTACTAACACCATGTTCAAACATAAAAATGTGCACAAATTCACATGGAGAGAAGAGGCAAGGAATAAGAAAAGCCTCATTGACTATGTTATTGTTGATAGCGATGTTTTCTCCCTGGTGCAGGACACCAGAGTACAGAGGATTTGAAATTGGAAGTGATCACTATTTAGTCTTGAGCAGGATAAAATTGAATTTCATATTGAAAAGAATAACATGTAAGAAAGTTTTAAAGCGAATAAAAGTTGAGCGGCCCTCTCATGTTAACTGTAGACTAAAATACACAAAGATTATTGAAGAAAAAATGAAAGAGTTTGAGAACAGGAATCAAACCTTGGAGATTCATTGGCAAACTCTGAAGAAAATATTGATTGATTCTGCCAGAGAGGCATGTGGTGAGGTTGTCTGCAAGGATAAAAAAATTAGAATTTCCTGGTTGACACAGGAAGTTAAAGAGGCAGTGAAGGAAAAGAAGAAAGCATATCAAAAGTTCCTGTCAAATAAGTCAGCTTGTGCTCTTAGAGAATACAGAGACAAATGCAAGAATGCTAAACACTGTGTAAAACTAGCTAAACAAAAGTCATGGGAGGACTTTGGCAAGAATATAGAAAATAAATATCAAGAAGGTGGCAAAATATTCTGGAGGTTTGTTGAAGAAGCTTAGGAATGGAGGAAAGACTGCTGTAAAAGGAGTTAGAGATGATAAAGGTGACATGAAAACAGGAGAAAAAGATATCCTTGAAGTATGGAGTAATTACTTTGAAAAACTGCTAAATGAAACAAGCAGTGATTACAGCACAGTGGTAAAAAACACTGACCAGGCATGCAGTCAGGAATACATATCCATACTTGAAGTAGAAAAAGCCATCAAAGGCTTGAAATGTGGAAAGGCAGCAGGAGTAGATGATATTCGACCAGAAATGCTGAAGTATGATGGTATAAGAGTCTTACAGGGACTGCACTGCATAGTCCAGAAAGCCTGGACAGAGGGACGAATTCCCGATGATTGGAGTAGAGCTCTCATAGTACCCATATATGAAAAGGGAAATAAAACTGAATGTGAGAATTACAGAGGTATTTCCCTACTGAGTGTTCCTGGCAAGATCTATGCAAGTATACTTGAGAAACGGTTGAGAAAAATTGTGGAAGAAAAGCTTGGTGAAGAACAAGTTGGATTCAGGCCAAATAGAGGCTGTCAGGATCAGATCTTCACTTTACGACAAATAGTCAAGAAAGCATGGGAATATAACAAAGATCTGTATTTAAGTTTTGTCGATTTGGAAAAGGCATATGACAAGGTGCCAAGAGAGAAACTATTCAATATGCTACAGTTATATGGTGTCAATGGGGCATTATATCAAGCAATATTTAGTCTTTATTTGAGTTGTAAGTCAGCAGTTAGAATTGAAGGAAGTACAGGAAGATGGTTTAATGTTAAATCTGGTGTGATACAAGGATGTACGTTATCCCCTCTGTTATTCATTATCTATATGGATCACATTATGAAGGAAAGTGGTATTAAATATGTTATCAAAATTGGAGATGTCAGTGTCAGCTCTTTGCTTTATGTGGATGATGTTATACTTCTAAATAAATCCGCTACAAGTCTGCAAGCTTCTCTGACTAAATTGAATAGCTGTTGTAATAGATATGGTATGAAGGTCAGCAATAAAAAGACAAAGAGAATGAAAATAGGCTGAATCAACTGTGTTGTGAACGGAGAACCTGTGGAACAAGTGAAACATTTCAGCTACTTAGGCACAATTTTTACTGAAGATGGTAAATTAAATATAGAAATAGACAACAGAATCAGCAAAGCTGGTATGGTGGGAAGTCGATTGAATAAATTTGTATGGAATGAGAGGGAAATACCAGAACACTAAATTAGCTCTATATTAGACAGTATTCAAGCCAATTTTAACTTATGGGTCTGAGAGCTGTGTCAGAAGTAAAACACTTGACCAAAGACTAGAGACCGTAGATATGAGAGTCCTTAGAAAGATTAGAGGCGTGAACAGATGGCATCAATGGCAATATCATATTAAAAATGAGGATATTAGGAAAGAACTTGACATTGTCAACATCCAGGAATGCGTTATCTGAGCTAATCTCAGGTGGTGTGGTCACTTAAACAGAATATGTGAAGAAAGATTAGCAAAACAAGTGTTCTGTGTGCATGGTTGGCAGCAAAACGACCCAGAGGAAGACCAATATATAGGTGGATTGATACGGTACAAAGTGCCTTAGACGATAGAAATATAAGATCTGATAATGTTGGAGTCTTGACAAGTAACAGACTGATTTGGAGGAAAATTGTAGATAGGAAGTTAGTAATGATGTAATTTTTTACATGTAGTACTATCATATCCTGTACACCCCTTGAGGGTACATGGCAGGAATTTGATGATGATGATTTTGGCAGTATTAATAAATTTATAGCACACTGAGCAATTTCTTTAAATGGATTCATTCGAAAAGGCATCTTTATATTCTCTTACTTCAGTCCAGAATAGCTCAGTGTTTTCTAAATTTGTCCATTTATTTAAGTGGTATTCAGCTCTGGTACTGTACTGTACTGGTATTCAGCAGCAGCAGCAAAATATTTTTCTGTTTTCCGCATTATTTCTAAAATGGGAGTAACAGGTTCTTTTATATGTTTTAGGGTATTGTCAACAGAAAAAGAAGACGTCATTCTTGAAATATTCAAGTTTTCAGGCAAAGGTTGCCTGAAAACTTGAATAGAATAAACTGTTTGAAGAGACCAAGAAGAAACTGTCTTGCTCTACTTCTAAGATTTCGTTCATCATTTTGCGTTATTTTCTTTTGTATCATCAACTCTGAAATTTTTCTTTCAAATCTGTAACCGAGATTTGGATTGGGATCCAAATAGTCATCAATCTCTGACTCTAGAGGGTCAACTGTGCATGATGGTAGCACTTACATATTAGCAATAGAGCGAATCAAACGAGAAAGGTCTTCGAATAATCTCATCCTATCCGCACTGTTAGATTCGAATATTTGTTAACTTGCTGAACTTGAACCAGAACAGGATGCAAAAATAAAAGGTACAACAGATTCCTTTAATCTTCGTATATCTCCCACAAAATTTGAGCTTTGTAACATTTCTCAGTTACACTCATGGCTTCAAAGTGAGTTTTTAATTCCAACCACTGGCTGAGAATTCTATCTACTGCAGGTTCAATGGAGAGCCACCATGTTGCACAATTGCTTACATCAGAGGAGCATCATTTTTGTTGATAGTTTGATATAGTTCGCCCACCGTTTGTAGATCTCTCCTTGGCATTTTGCCAAGAATAGTCGATTCATGCTGAAGGGGAGAAAGAAATGAAGATGTACGAATTGGTCGCCAACATGCGAAATCACATGCTTTCTTGTCTGTCGCTGTACTAGTACTAGCTTGATTTTTGTTGTCACTTTTATGCATTATTTTTTTATTATTAATTTGTATGATGGATCCAGTTCTTTTTTGATAAATGTTTCAGTAACTCTTGCAAAAGAATATTGAATAATGTGCTGACATTCTGCGAAAAAAGAATCGTCTCCTTGTTCCTCTTTCTCAAGTCATAAAACCTGCAAGTGCAATTGCGGATATATCGGGGTCGACTGTTAAAAGAATTCATAGGGAATCAAAAGGTGAAGGTAAGCCAAAATTTAAATCTCCTGTAAAAAAAAAAGCGCCAGATTAAAGAAAACCATCGAAACCGTAGCTTTGAATGATTTTGATGTAGACGTTATAAGAAGAACTATTCACGAATTTTACGTGGTCGAGAAAAGAGTGCCAACTGTTCCGAAATTGATTCCTGTGCTTAAAGAAAAAATTAATTTTCCTTGGAAAAGAGAAACTTTAAGAAAAATACTTCATGAAATCAGATTTTGTTTTAAAAAGTCCCAGAATAAAAGGAAACTTATCATGGAGTGAAGTGACATTGTTTTATCTAGAACGCAGTATTTGAGAGCAATAAGACGTTTCAGGGAGGAGAAAAATCCGATTGTGTATCTAGATGAAACTTGGATTGATAGTAATTTAACTTATGGAAAATGTTGGTCCGTCTAAAGAAGAATGTGGAGTGATAAAAACCTGAAATGCCTCGCGGCGCATAATAATTTTGTGTGCGGGTGTAGAAATGGGTTTTTTACCGAATTCAAACTTACTATACCAAGCCAATTACCATAGGCAAATGAATTCTACAATCTTCGAAAAGTGGGCAGAAGAAAAACTGATTCCAAACCTTCCTAAAAATGCTGTTGTTATAATTGATAACGCTCCATATTTCCATTAAACAAAATTCCAAATTGGTCTAATAAGAAGCAAGTTCTTATGGATTGGCTCTCTGCAAATAACATTTCTCATTCCCCAGATATGCGAAAAATTGAATTGCTTAATTTGGTCAAATGAAACTCGCCCACAACTAAACTATTTAAATTCTACACAATGCTCAAAGAGCATGGATTTCTAGCTTTGAGGCTACCACCATATCATTGCAATATTAATGCTATTGAGTATGTTTGGGCAGAAGTGAAAAGTTTCATTCGCCAACGCAACGTAACTGGAGATATTGACATGTCGAAACTTTTTAAGCTTTCAGAATAGGCGATTGAAAGTATTACAGTTCAAAACTGGGGAAAATATTGCTTTCATGTCACTTCATTGGAAAATATGTATTGGGACAGAGATGGAATTATCAAAGAATTATGCCAACCTTTGGTGATCAGTTTAAATGAAAGTGATGGCGATTCGGACACTGATTCAGATGACTATGAAGATTAAAAGGATTTGATAATGGTATTTTTTTCCAACCTTTTTTTTACATGGGTTTGTTAAAAGAGTTGCAATAAGTCCTAAATAATTAATTGGTTTAGGACATTAAAGTGTTTCAGTTCTCTCAACTGTAAGTTTAGAATATCTAAGCTCATTTGAAAAAATTTCTGTTTTTCTGTATAATTATTTTTATTTTATAGAAAACTTTCTTAAAAATAAACTTAGTTAAATTTTTGTTTTATGCTATACCTTTTTTAATTTTGTTAATACTCTACATACATTTTTCCAACTGTTATACTAGCAAAATAGTTACACTTTTAAAAATTACAATGTTCGTAAAAGAAAAGCTAAATTTTCCGACCTGTAATAATAAACAAACATATCCCAGAAGACAGATTGATTACCCTATTATCAGAAAATGGATTCTCCTTTTTCTGACATGCGCAGAAGTGTCGAGGGACCTCTAATGGGTGGCGAACTATACAGCTCTTTGTATGCTGCTTGTCTTGAAGAAGAATGTGAAAACCACTTATACGTTTCGGCAACTAAAAATTCTAATTTTCTTGGGAGAGATTCTGCACAAGTGTGAGACATTGCCAGTTATAATGAATGGCATACACATCTAATTAAAATTAAGGAGGGAATATATGCCTTCAGTTGTTCATAAATGTCATTATTGACACCAACCATAACACTGCCGTTGTCTATACCAATTGCAATGAAATTTTTAATGCCCAGTTTCTTGGCCAAGAGCTCTGTTTTCAGTGCAGCCATAATACCACTAGTGTCACACTTTTCTAGAACCACCATGCTCAGAAATGTATGCATAATTTTGTCGAATTTCTTGCTATAATAAATGATGGCCATTCCTAAAATCTTATTCACTATGATATCATTCAATTAGTCTATTAGCAAGCTGAAATTTTCATCTCCAATGTCCGCAATTAGATCTTCAAAATGCTCACTTAGAATATTCTTTACAATTGCAGAGCACTTAGTTCGGTGCATTTTTACCTTTGGCATAATTTGACTGTCTGGGATGATATTTTTGCAAAGATCTACTAGATGATCGCAACTGTTGAATGATGAGTGACAACAAAGAAATAATGCTAACCTACCTTCAAAGTTTGCGGTCTCATCAGACTTTTTTCAGAAGCATATTTGTAATAGGAACAGCCATAAGACTGTTCTGCCGCAAGATGTTTCTTATTTTTGCTATGCTTTACAAGCTGACAATATTTAGCAGCTATATCACATCTGCAAAACTTACAGTGGCTTTTTGTAGCGTCACCAAAAACTTCAACCATTTGCAACCACTCCCTCCTAAATTTCTGCTCGTAAGCTTTATTTTTCTCTTTGCTCATTTTTGAAGAAGGGTATACAACTCTTTACTGCAGTGAATTATGATCAGGCTTTGAAAACTTCCCACTCGCTATCTCAACTACTAACCAGAACACTGTGCAAAGACTAACTTGTAGCAGTGCTATCAACTTTAAGGTGACAAAATGGGCAGACTGTTGGGCCACATGACTGATTGATGTCATCATGCGTCCAATCAGTTCAAATGGCATGCGTTTGAAACGTGTACGATGCTCACACCAAACGTACAATATAATTCCTTATAAAATGTGAACATCTGGAAAACTTTTAAAACAATTTCTTTAACAGTAAGTTATAAAAACAACTAAAAAGAGCTGAAACTAGTTCTGAAGGAGCTAGATTTGGAGCTAGGTGCTAGATTAAAATTTTTAGAGCTAGGGAAGAAAAAAAGAGCTAGATCTAGCTCCAAAAGAACTAAATTAGCAACACTGCGCTTAATGAATGCATCTAATGAATTTCTGTTGAACTATGTATTACTATTACTATGTTCCAACATAAAAATGTACCCAAATTCACATGGAGAAATTCTCACTCAAGAAATAAGAAAATGGCTATGTCATTGTTAATGGCTATATCATCATTATGCGGGGTGCTTAAGGGTCAAAGCTGTATAACTGAGAGGAGACCTCCACATAGCCTTTAAAGGAATGCGGAGAACCGACCAGGGCTTCTGACCTAATGTCCAATCCTCACCTTCTCGTGGTGCACCCTGTTGGGTATCTACTTTGATACTGAACGAACGAGGATGGGCTGGCAATTTGGGATTTAGCCGACCAAATTGTATTCCTATTGGTTAAACCAAAATAAAAAATGATGGTACAACATGACAAAATTTCATGCCGGCTGGGGCGTCGCCCGGTTAAACAAGGCCCCCGTTGTTTTTGCCAGGGAACCAGGGCGAACAGCGAAAAGTCAGCTACTGGAACAAATCTGAAAACAAACCCCAACTCAACATCACCAAAGTTAAAGATCGGTACTATCAACGTAAGAAGCCTGAATGGCAAAGAAATGGAGCTAGCTGAGGAAGTAGATAAGTACCAGATCGACATAATAGGGGTGACTGAAACAAAAAAGACCAAAACTGGTGAGATCTTTCTGAGCAATAAATACAAAATGTTATATTCAGGCAATAACAATCAAGGAAAAGAAGGAGTAGCCATAATATTCAACACAAAATACGAGGCTAATCTTCTTGAATGGCAGTCAGTCTCAAGTAGAGTAATGTGGGCAAATATGAGAATGGGGAACTGGACAATGAGACTTATTTGTGCCTATGGTCCCACAGAAGGTTCTACTAAGGTAGAAGTGGAGGAATTTTTTGAGGCTTTAGAAAAAGCAACTGACAAAATGAAAAAGGAAAAGTTGGTCCTTGTTGGGGATCTAAATAGTAGAGTAGGAAATGATTGTGAGACATACAAAAATATTTTGGGAAAATTTGGAGAAAAGAGCAAAGCTAATAATAATGGCAAATATCTGTTGGATTTCTGCTCAGGACATGGACTGGTTATTACTAACACCATGTTCCAACATAAAAATGTGCACAAATTCACATGGAGAGAAGAGGCTAGGAATAAGAAAAGTCTCATTGACTATGTTATTGTTGATAGTGATGTTTTCTCCCTGGTGCAGGACACCAGAGTGTACAGAGGATTTGAAATTGGAAGTGATCACTATTTAGTCTTGAGCAGGATAAAATTGAATTTCATATTGAAAAGAATAACATGTAAGAAAGTTTTAAAGCGAATAAAAGTTGAGCAGCTCTCAGATGTAAACTGTAGACTAAAATACAGAAATATTATTGAAAAGAAAATGAAAGAGTTTGAGAACAGGAATCAAACCTTGGAGATTCAGTGGCAAACTCTAAAGGAAACATTGATTGATTCTGCCAGAGAGGCATGTGGTGAGGTTGTGTGCAAAGATAAAAAAATCAGAACTCCCTGGTGGACACAGGAAGTTAAAGAGGCAGTGAAGGAAAAGAAGAAAGCATATCAAAAGTTCCTGGCAAATAAGTCAGCTTTTACTCTTACAGAATACAGAGACAAATGTAAGAAAGCTAAACAGTGTGTAAAACTAGCTAAACAAAAGTCATGGGAGGACTTTGGCAAGAATATAGAAAATAAATATCAAGAAGGTGGCAAAATATTCTGGAGGTTGTTGAAGAAGCTTAGGAATGGAGGAAAGAGTGCTGTAAAAGGAATTAGAGATGATAAAGGTGAAATGAAAACAGGAGAAAAAGATATCCTTGAAGTATGGAGTAATTACTTTGAAAAACTGCTAAATGAAACAAGCAGTGATGACAGCACAGTGATAAAAAACACTGACCAGGCATGCAGTCAGGAATACATATCCATACTTGAAGTAGAAAAAGCCATCAAAGGCTTGAAATGTGGAAAGGCAGCAGGAGTAGATGATATTCGACCAGAAATGCTGAAGTATGGTGGTATAAGAGTCTTACAGTGGCTGCACTGCATAGTTCAGAAAGCCTGGACAGAGGGACGAATTCCCGATGATTGGAGTAGAGCTCTCATAGTACCCATATATAAAAAGGGAAATAAAACTGAATGTGAGAATTACAGAGGTATTTCCCTACTGAGTGTTCCTGGCAAGATCTATGCAAGTATACTTGAGAAGCGGTTGAGAAGAATTGTGGAAGAAAAGCTTGGTGAAGAACAAGCTGGATTCAGGCCAAATAGAGGCTGTCAGGATCAGATCTTCACTTTACGACAAATAGTCGAGAAAGCATGGGAATATAACAAAGATCTGTATTTAAGTTTTGTCGATTTGGAAAAGGCATATGACAAGGTGCCAAGAGAGAAGCTATTCAATACGCTGCAGTTATATGGTGTCAATGGGGCATTATATCAAGCAATACTTAGTCTTTATTTGAGTTGTGAGTCTGCAGTTAGAATTGAAGGAAGTACAGGAAGATGGTTTAATGTTAAATCTGGTGTGAGACAAGGATGTACGTTATCCCCTCTGTTATTCATTATCTATATGGATCACATTATGAAGGAATGTGGTATTAAACCTGATATCAAAATTGGAGATGTTAATGTCAGCTCTTTGCTTTATGCGGATGATGTTATACTTCTAAATAAATCCGCTACAAGTCTGCAAGATTCTCTGACTAAATTGAATAGCTGTTGTAATAGATATGGTATGAAGGTCAGCAATAAAAAGACAAAGACAATGAAAATAGGCAGAATCATTGAAAATGTCAACTGTGTTGTGAATGGAAAACCTGTGGAACAAGTAAAACATTTCAGCTACTTAGGCACAATTTTTACTGAAGATGGTAAACTAAATATAGAAATAGACAACAGAATCAGCAAAGCTGGTATCGTGGGAAGTCAATTGAATAAATTCATATGGAATAAGAAAGAAATTAGTCGGAACACTAAATTAGCTGTATACAAGACTGTGTTCAAACCAATTTTAACTTATGGATCTGAGAGCTGGGTCAGAAGTAAAACACTTGACCAAAGACTAGAGACCGCAGATATGAGAGTCCTGAGAAAGATTAGAGGTGTGAACAGATGGCATCAATGGCAATATCATATTAAAAATGAGGATATTAGGAAAGAACTTGACATTGTCAGCATCCAGGAATGCGTTAGCAGAGCTAATCTCAGATGGTATGGTCACTTAAATAGAATGGGAGAGGAAAGATTAGCAAAACAAGTGTTCTCTGCCAGGTTGGCAGGAAAACGACCCAGAGGAAGACCAAGATATAGGTGGATTGATACGGTACAAAGTGCCTTAGACGATAGAAATATAAGATCTGATAATGTTGGAGTCTTGACAAGTAACAGACTGATTTGGAGGAAAATTGTAGATAGGAAGTTAGTAATGATGTAATTTTTTCATGTAGTACTGTCATATCCTGTACACCCCTTGAGGGTACATGGCAGGAATCTGATGATGATGATGATGATGATCATCATTATGCAGGTTTAGATGATGAAACCTATGCAAGAATTTGAAAGAGGAAATGATTGCCATTTAGTTCTGAGCAGGATGAAATAGAATATCATATTGAAAAGAAATAAAGAACCAATAGTGAGTATTCGAGATATAGAGGCTTGATTTTACTAAGAATATAGAAGATAATGGCAAAATGTTCTTGAGGCTATTGAAAGATATTAGAAATGGAGGAAAGAGTACTATAAAAGGAATCAGAGATAATATAGCTGACTTAAAAACTGAAAATAAAAATATTCTAGATGTCTGAAGTAATTAGTTTGAAAGATTGCTAAATGAAACAAGCAGAAACAGTATGTTGATATAAAATATTCAAGAGATATGCAATTTGAAATACATAATCAATGCCAGAGGTTTAAAAAAAAAAAAAAACATTCAAAAACCTGATAGCTCAAATATGAAGATATGAGTTTTTACAGGTGACTGTGCTGCATAATTCAGATGCCCTGGTCAGAAGTTCAAAATTCAAAGAGTATTCCAGGTAAGATTTATGCGAATATACTTGAAAAGAGATTTTAAAAAATTGAAGAAGATGAAGCTGGAGAAGAAAAAGCTGGTTTTTAGCCAAATAGAGGTTGTCAAATCAGATTTTCATTAAAGAGAAAATCTAATCCTGAAAATCTCTATTTGGCAACCACTAACGACAGATCATTTTACCTAGGATCTGTGTTTAGGTTTTGTAGCTCTATTTTGAAAAACCATGTGAAAGGTTCAAGGAGGAAAAGTGTTCAAAATGCTACAATTATACAGTGTAAACAGGACATTATGCCGAGCAGTACCTAGTCTCAAATACAGAAATAGAATATGGTTTGTTGTAATATCGCATGTAAGACAAGTGTGTATACGATATGTTCACTGTTATTCATAATCTATACAAGCCAGATTATAGAACAAGATCCCTTGGCCTTGTTCTATTTATATTTATTTTATTTATTTATATTTTTATATATATATTTATTTATTTTCTTAAATTTTAGTTATATTTATTTGTTTTATATTAATTGTCTCAATCATTGCACTTTGACAGAAGGCAAAGTGCCTTCTGTCAATCAAACTCTGCAAGTGGCATGCCCTCAGTCAATCTTCATAATGTACACAGTACAGACCTGATATGATTTTTGTTATCTGCCTCTGTACCCTTTTCAGGTTGCCTCATGCTGCTTCAAGTTTCAGTGACCAAATTTGAGCATAGCAATCCATATGTGGTCTGAATCGAGGCTTTATACAGTGGAATCTCCACTCTTTTATCTCACCTGGTCTTGTAACATTTCTCTTGGTTACTTTCGCTACCTTCACAATATCATCCCAAAAATTCAAATTTTTATCAACTATCACTCTAGCATTAGGGATTGCAATACCAGCAAATTAATTACTTTTTACCGGTACATGGAGCAAAAACCCTTTAAAAATGACCGATATTTCAGTGAATCAAGACATTGTAATGCCTGTTGTAATTATTATTATTAACATCCAACCTCCATGGAGTCAGAGACTAATCATGGAAGATACACACTATCACACACAAAGCTCATCCAACTGTGCCTTAAACTTATGCAATGTGTCTACATTCACAACACAATCAGGCAATGCATTCCACTCACCAACCACTCTCTATACAAAGACCCTTCTCCTCACTCCTCTGCTCACACACTCCTTATAGAGTTTCCAGGTATGGCCTCTTGTTTTGCACCCTCTTCCATTCTATGAAGAATCTCTTCCATGTCATCTTGATAACAACCACTGACTAATTTATATGTCTCAATCTTATCCCCATCCTTCTCCCCCTCCTATTCATGAGGCTTTGCAATTTATATTCCCTCAATCTGTCCTTGTACTGCACATCTCAAAGACCACTGACCACCTTTGCAAATCTTCTCTGAAACCTTTATAACATATTTTTGTCACTATGAAAACTTCGTGACCTAATCTGTGCACAATAACCCATGATGAGAGAGCTCCAATAGCAAAGTTTAGTTTAAAAAAATAACGATGTTAATTAAAAATTGTGTTAGAATTAGATTGCACTGTGGTGTTAATTAGATTTAAGTTTATCATCAAATTCCTGACATGTAGTCTCAAGGGATGTACAGGATATGATAGTATACTACATGAAAAACTTACATCATTACTAACTTTGTATCTACAGTTTTCCTCCAAATCAATCTCTTGCTTGTCAAGACTCCAACATTATCAGATCTTACATTTCTATCTTCTAAGGCACTTTTTACCACATCAATCCACCTGTATCTTGGTCTCATTCGGGGTCTTTTTCCTGCCAACTTGACAGAGACCACTAGTTTTGCAAATCTTTCCCCTCCCGTTCTGTTTAAGTGACCATACCACCTGAGATTAGCTCTGCTAACACATTCCTGGATTGCTAACAATGTCAAGTTCTTTCATAATATCCTCATTTTTAATATGATATTGCCATTGATGCCATCTGTTCGCACCCCCTAATCTTTCTCAGGCCTCTCATATCTGCAGTCTGTAGTCTTTGGTCAAGTGTTTTACTTCTAACCCAGCTCTCAGATCCATAACTTAAAATTGGCTTGAATACTGTCTTGTATAGAGCTAATTTAGTGTTTTGACTAATTTCTCTCTTATTCCATATAAATTTATTCATTTGAATTCCTACCATACCAGCTTCATTGATTTCTGTTGTCTATTTCCATATTTAATTTACCATCTTCACTAAAAATTGTGCCAAGTGGCTGAAATGTTTTACTATAACTTTTCCATTCACAATGCAGTTGATATTTTCAATGTTTCTGCCTATTTTCATTGTCTTTGTCTTTTTAATGCTGATCTTCATACCATATCTATTACAACAGTTATTCAAATTAGTCAGGGAATCTTGCAGACTTGTACTGGATTTATCATCATCATCCAATTCCTGCCAAGTACCCCCAAGGGGTGTACAGGATATGATAGTACTACATGAAAAATTTACATCATTACTAACTTCCTATCTACAATTTTCTGCCAAATCAGTCTGTTACTTGTCAAAACTCCAACATTATTAGATCTTATTGATAACTAAATACTTAAGGAATTGACAGCGAACACTAGAAATATAAATTAAATCAATTTTAATATATACTTTCCGATATTTCGGCAACATCACGTTGCCATCTTCATGGGAACTTAAGATAAAGGCGCGTGCATGCAAGTACTACATAACAGCAAATGAGAAACGAGGCGAGGAAGCTACCGTTTTCCTCAAGTCCTGATAGTGCCCCCTGGCGGGCTATATTAGGTGTTCTTGACCTTTGGACTGAAGCTCTTCTGATATATGTTTCCCAAATTTGGGGTAGTCTCATGCATCCAAATTTGTTAATGTTTGGCATGTTCCTAAGGGCTGAGGCTGATTACATGAATAGTCTTTCATATTTGAACTTGCTGCAGTGTATTACTGTGGCTTTCTTCTGCCTTATTCTATGGTTAGTATCCAGAGGTGAGTCTGCAAGCCCAGAGTGGCTGTACTGGTGAAATCGGATGTAGTCCTTGTGTTCTGAGATTCTGATATTTGCTGTCCTGCCTGTTTGGCCAGTGGCCAAAGTTGCCGAAATATCGGAAGGTATATATTAAAATTCATTTAATTTATATTTATACTGTACGCTGTCAATTCCTTAAGTAGTTATCATGTTTAACCAGTGTATAAGCCTTTCTACAAGAATATCAGATCTTATATTTATATTGTCTAATGTACTTTTTATTGTATCAATCTGCCTACATCTTGGTCTTCCTCTGGGTCGTTTTCCGACCAACCTGGCGGAGAACACTTGTTTTACTAATCTTTCCTCGTCCATTCTGTTTAAGTGACCATACCACCTGAGATAGTTCTGCTAACTGATTCCTGGATGCTGACAATGTCAAGTTCTTTCCTAATATCCTCATTTTTAATATAATATTGCCATTGATGCCATCTGTTCACGCCTCTAATCTTTGTCAGGACTCTCATATCTGTGGTCTCTAGTCTTTGGACAAGTTTTACTTCTGACCCAGCTTTCAGATCCATAAGTTAAAACTGGTTTCAACACTGTCTTGTATAGAGCTAATTTAGTGTTCTGACTAATTTCTCTCTTATTCCATATGAATTTATTCAGT
The DNA here is from genome assembly GCF_054136105.1 of Typopeltis vanoorti. Classification (NCBI taxonomy): domain Eukaryota; kingdom Metazoa; phylum Arthropoda; class Arachnida; order Uropygi; family Thelyphonidae; genus Typopeltis; species Typopeltis vanoorti. The sequence goes on from NC_143558.1 coordinate 19,014,131, forward strand.
TCTATTTCCATATATAATTTACCGTCTTCACTAAAAATCGTGCCTAAGTAGCTGAAATGTTTTACTTGTTCCACAGGTTCTCCATTCACAATGCAGTTGACATTTACAACGATTCCGCCTATTTTAATTGTCTTTGTCTTTTTATTGCTGACCTTCTTACCATATCTATTACAACAGTTATTCAATTTAGTCAGGGAATCTTGCAGACTTGTAGCAGATTTATTTAGAAGTATAACATCGTCTGCATAAAGCAAAGAGCTGACATTAACATCTCCAATTTTGATATCAGGTTTAATACCACTTTCCTTCATAATATGACCCATATAGATAATGAATAAAAGAGGAGATAATGTACATCCTTGTCTCATACCTGCTTTAACATTAAACCATCTTCCTCTACTTCCTTAAATCCTAACTGCTGATTTACAACTCAAATAAAGACTAAGTATTGCTTGATATAGTGCCCCATTGTCATCACTGTAGCGTACTGAATAGCTTCTCTCTTGACACCATGTCGTATGCCTTTTCCAGATTGACAAAACTTAAATACAGATCTTTATTATATTCCCATGGTTTTTCAACTATTTATCGTAAAATGAAGATCTGATCCTGACATCCTCTATTTGGCCTGAATCCAGCTTGTTCTTCACTTCCACAATTCTTCTCAACTGTTTCTCAAGTATACTTGCATAAATCTTACCAGAAACACCTCTTTAATTCTCACAGTCAGTTTTATTTCCCTTTTTATATGTGGGTACTATGAGAGCTCTACTCCAATCATCGGGAATTCGTCCCTCTGTGCAGACTTTCTGAACTATGCAGTGCAGCCACTGTAAGACTTCTAAACCACCATACTTCAGAATTTCTGGTCAAATATCATCTACTCCTGCTGCCTTTCCACATTTCAAGCCTTTGATGGCTTTTTCTACTTCGAGTATGGATATGTATTTTTGACTGTATGCCTGTTGAGTGTTTTTTTTACCACTGTGCTATCATTGCTTGTTTCATTTAGCAATTTTTCAAAGTAATTATTCCATACTTGAAGAATATCTTTTTCTTCCGTTTTCATGTCACCTTTATCATCTCTACTTCCTTTTACAGCACTCTTTCGTCCATTTCTGAGCTTCTTCAACAACCTCCAGAATATTTTGCCACCTTCTTGATATTTATTTTCTATGTTCTTGCCAAAGTCCTCCTATTACTTTGTTTAGCTAGTTTTACACAGTGTTTAGCTTTCTTACATTTGTCTCTGTATTCTCCAAGAGCACAAGCTGACTTATTTTCTTCTTTTCCTTCACTGCCTCTTTTACTTCTTGTGTCCAACATGGAGTTCTGATTTTTTTATCCTTGCAGACAACCTCATCACATGCCTCTCTGACTGAATCAATCAGCAGGGTTTTCTTCAAGGTTTGCCACTGAATCTCCAAGGTTTGGTTCCTGTTCTCAAGCTCTTTCATTTTTTCTTCAATAATCTTTGTGTATTTTAGTCTACAGTTCACACCTGAGAGCTGCTCAACTTTTATTCACTTTAAAACTTTCTTACATGTTATTCTTTTCAGTATGAAATTCAATTTTATCCTGCTCAAGACTAAATAGTGATCACTTCCAATTTCAAATCCTCTGTACACTCTGGTGTCCTGCACCAGGAAGAAAACATCATTATCAACAATAACATAGTCAATGAGACTTTTCTTATTCCTTGCCTCTTCTCTCCATGCGAATTTGTGCACATTTTTATGTTGGAACATTGTGTTAGTAATAACCAGTCCATGTCCTGAGCAGAAATCCAACAGATTGCCATTATTATTAGCTTTGCTCTTTTCTCCAAATTTTCCCAAAATATTTTTGTATGTCTCACAATCACTTCCTACTCTGCTATTTAGATCCCCAACAAGGACCAACTTTTCCTTTTTCATTGTATCATAGCTCTCTCTAGAGACTCAAAAAATTCTTCCACTTCTATCTTAGTAAAGTCTTCTGTAGCACCATAGGCACAAATAAATCTCATTGTGCAGTTCCCCATTCTTATATTTGCCCGTATCACTCTACTTGAGACTGCTTGCCATTCAAGAAGATTAGCCTCTGTTTAGTGTTGATTACTATGCCTATCCCTTTTTTTCCTTGATTGTCATTGCCTGAATATAACATCTTGTATTTATTGCTCAGAAAGGTCTCACCAGTTTTTGTCTTTTTTTTTGTTTGTCAACCCTATTATATTGATCTCTTATCTAATTCCTCAGCTAGCCTCCATTTCTTTGCCATTCAGGCTTCTTATGTTGATAGTACCGATCTTCAACTCTGGTGATATTGAGTTATGGTGTGTTTTAGGGTTTGTTCCAGTAGCTGACGTTTCGCAGTTCGCCCTGGATCCCTGGCAAAAACAACGGTGGCCTTATATAACCGGGCAACGCCCCAGCCGGCAGGAAATTTTGTCATGTTGTGCCATTATTTTGTATTTTGGTTGAAGCCAATAAGAATACAATTTGGTCAGCTAAATTGCCAGCCCATCCTTGTTCGTTCAGTATACAGGTAGATACCTAACAGGGTGCACCACGAGAAAGTGAGGATTGGACATTGGGTCAGAAGCCCTCCTCGGTTCCTTTAAAGGCTATGTTGGAGGTTTCCTCTCAGTTATACAGCTTTGATCCTTAAGCACTCCATACTGGATTTATTTAGAAGTATATCATCATTTGCATAAACTAAAGAGCAGAGATTAACCTTCCAATTTTCATATCAAGTTTAATACCACTTTCCTTCATAATGTGATCCATATAGATGATGAATAACAGGGGGGATAATGTGTATCCTTGTCTGACACCAGATTTAATGTCAAAACCATCTTCTTGTATTTCCTTTAGTTCTAACTGCCGACTTACAACGAAAATAAAGACTAAGTACTGCTTAATATAATGCCCCATTGACAACAGAGAACTGTAACGTTTTGAATAGCTTCTCTCTTGGCACTTTGTCATATGCCTTTTCAATATCTACAAAACTTAAATACAGATCTTTGTTATATTCCCATGGTATCTCAACTATTTGTCATAAAGTAAAAATTTGATCCTGAAAAACTCTATTTGGTCTGATTCCAGCTTGTTCTTCCCCAAGCTTCCCTTCCACAATCTTTCTCAACCGTTTCTCAAGTATACTTGCATAAATCTTACCAGGAACACGCAATATAGAAATATCACTGTAATTCTCGCATTCAGTTTTATTTCACTTTTTATATATGGGTTTACTATGAGAGCTCTACTCCAATCACCTGGAATTAGTCCCTCTGTCCAGGCCTTCTGAACTATACAGTGCAGCCACTGTAAGACTTTTATACTTCCATACTTGAGCATTTCTGGTCGAATAGCATCTACTCCTGCTGCCTTTCCACATTTCAGGCTTTTGATGGCTTTTTCTACTTCAAGTATGGATATGTATTCCTGACTGTATCTGTGTTGAGTGTTTTTTTACCACTGTGCTGTCATCACTGCTTGTTTCATTTAGCAATTTTTCAAAGTAATTACTCCATACATCAAGGATATATTTTTGTCTACTTCTCATGTCACCTTTATCATCTCTAATTCCTTTTATAAAACTTTTAACTTCATTTCTGAGCATCTTCAACTACCTTCAGAAAATCTTGCCACCTTCTTGATATTTATTTCTATGTTCTTACCAAAGTCTTCCTATGACTTTTGTTTAGTTTTACACAGTGTTTAGCTTTCTTACATTTGTCTCTGTATTCTCTAAGAGCACAAGCAGACTTATTTGCCATGAACTTTTGATGGATATGTATTATATATCCTTTTCCTTCACTCCCTCTTTAATTTCCTTTGTCCACCATGGAGTTCTGATTTTTCTATCCTTGCTACCTCACCACATGATTCTCTGGCGGAATCAGTCAATTTTTCTTCAGGGCTTGCCACTGAATCTCCAAGGTTTGGTTCCTGTTCTCAAACTCTTTCATTTTTTCTTCAATAACACTGGCCAACAAATAAAATTTTTTTCTGCTGATTATGATCTGACACTTGTTTTTTACTAATTTGGGTGTGCTGATTTCAAATATCAAACCCATTTTTCTCTATCACGTCAGGTTTTTCCTCTATGGCATTTTCTTTTTGCTAATTTATAAGTGTTTGATAGTTTTAAGGAGGCAGTACTATTTAGAGGATCAAAAACATCGATTTTTTAATATTATTTTCTGAAAGTATGTACTTTTAAAAATCTGTTCCTAACTTTTTATCAAGAAATTCGAAAAATTCCCGAAGATATAGCCTATTATTCAAACCGGTGAGCAGATCAGAAATGGAGCGCTCACCGCTGTCGATAACAACTGCCTAAAACAAACGAATGTTATATGTGTCATAGCGGACGATTGAAATCAGTCAATCATTAATCGATCGTGAAAGTATGATGAGCGTTTATAACGTTTCAATAAAGTCTCTGGTTTTTTTTGTCTTGTTAATTGCATGTTAGTCAGCAGTGAAGAAAATACATCGTGTCTACTACTTGAAAATGTGTCAATAGTGTAGATTCCTTCTGCTACATTTGTGGCAGCTTTACTGTTCCCAGTCAAAGGACAAATATCACTGATTTCGTTAAGAAAGTGTACTTTGCATGCTTTGACGTAAAACTTGCAGATCAGGACAATTCATGGGCTCCAAATAAAGCGTTTAAGTCATGTGTAGAAAATTTACAACAGTGGAGTAAGGGAAAACGCCAAAAATTAGCTTTTGGCATTCCAATGATTTGGCGTACCGAAAAATCACGTAGATGTTGCAATTTTTGTTTAGTTCAGACTTCTGGTTATAATAAGAAGAATAAGAAAAAAATTGTGTATCCAAATCTCAACTCAGCAATTCAGCCAGTTGCTCATTCCAATGAAATAACCGTGCCAATTTATGAAGGATTTCCTTTACTTGAGAATGAGCATGATCAGGATATGCCAGATGTTCTTGAGGAGCAAGACCCGGATGTTGATTTAGACAATGAAAATTTAATTTCTAGTTCTAGACTACAACGTTTTACTCAAGCGGAATTGAATGACTTAGTAAGAGATTTGGGCCTATCAAAGGAATCATCGGAATTGTTAGCTTCAAGATTAAATGAAAAAACTTACTGGAGCAAGATACGAAGATAACTTTTTATCGTAGCAGGGAAAGTAATCTTGTACAATATTTTAAACACGAGTGTGGGTTTGTTTACTGTAACAATGTGTCAGGTTTACTTACTGAAATGAGTGTTGTACAATATCATCCAAATGAGTGGCGTTTATTTATTGACAGTTCAAGCAGAAGTCTCAAGTGTGTCTTACTACACAATGGGAATGTATATGGCTCAATTCCTATTGGCTATTCAGTCCACTTAAAGGAAACATATGAGGACATTAAAAAGGTTTTGAAGTTATTAAAATATACAGACCATAACTGGATCATCTGTGTGGATCTTAAAATGGTGAACTTTTCACTTGGCTTTCAAAGAGGATATTCAAAGTTTCCATGTTTTCTATGCTTCTGGGATAGTCGAGCTAGAAACCAACACTGGAGTCAGAAACATTGGCCTCTTAGAATATCCTTAAATGTTGAAGAACAGAATGTTATAAATCAACCTTTAATCGACAGAGAAAAAATCATTTTTCCACCTCTACACATCAAACTAGGTCTTATGAAGCAGTAAGTTAAAGCTTTAGATTTACAAGGTGACTGTTTCCAATACATATGCGAAAAATTTCCATGACTTAGTTATGAAAAAATTAAAGCCAGTGTATTTGATGGACCGCAGATTAGAACTTTAATGAGAGATCCAAATTTCATCAACTCTATGAACGAAATTGAGAAAGAGGCCTGGACTTCATTTACGATGGTTGCGAATAATTTTCTTGGAAACAAAAAAGCGTGCAATTATAAAGATCTAGTGGAAACAATGCTTGAAAATTTCCAGCGCCTAGGTTGCAACATGAGCATAAAGCTTCATTTCCTATACAGTCATCTTGATAGATTTCCCAAGAATTTAGGTGCTGTAAGCTGTGAACAAGGCGAAAGATTTCATCAAGACTTAAAAACTATGGAAGATCGGTACCAAGGAATATGGGATTCTCACATGATGGCCGACTACTGTTGGAGTATTCAAAGGGATGCCAAAACAGAACACACACCAGAAATTGCTACAAACAAAAATTTATTCCCTGAAACCCATGTGTAAGTAAAATTGTTATTTTTTATAAATATTCTTGTAATTTTTAATGAATATTGTTAAGTAGTTATGTATCTAATTATTGGCCTCTCTTTCATTCAAAGTTCCAGTACGTGCCGTTGCAGGTTCTTACGTATTTATTCGTTTACTAACAAGCGAGAGCGGTGAGCGCTCTGATTCTAATCTGCGCACCGCTTTGAATAATAGGCTATATCTTTGGGAATTTTTCGAATTTCGTGATAAAAAGTTAGGAACAGATTTTTAAAAGTACATACTTTCAGAAAATAATATTAAAAAATCGATTTTTTTGATCCTCTAAATAGTACTGCCTCCTTAAAACTATCAAACACTTACAAATTAGCAGAAAGAAAATGCCATAGAGGAAAAACCTGACGTGATAGAGAAAAATGGGTTTGATAGGAGGTGAGAGAATGTGTAGGCAGGAAAGTAATGGGATGATCAGGGATCAAAAGGAGACAGATGGAATTGCAAAGGGTTCTAAAATGAAGAAGCAGAAAGGGAAATGGCCCCAGTCCAGCATGGAGAGATCACATCGAGTGAGTGGTATCAGTGGAACTAGCTGTAGATCCAGAAATGAGTTGTTGTGTTTGTATACCAATGCTAGAAGTATAAGAAACAAGGCAGATGAAATGGTTGCACTAATTGCGTCTGTGCACCCAGAGATTGTCGGAATAAGTGAGACATGGTTAGATGAGGATGACATCCTGACAGGAATAGAGATGGAAAGGTATGATGTGTTTCGTGAGGATAGAAGGGGTAAAAAGGGAGGGGGAGTGCTATTGATGATAGAGAAAGAGTTATGTCCATACAAGGTAGAGATGCAAGAGGGAAATGGGGCCAGTGGTTTTGAGGCAGTATGGTGTGAGATAGAGGTGATTAGAATCAAATACTTGGTGGGATGTTGTTATAGACCTGGTAATGTGGATGGTGGTGATAGTGAAATGTATAGTCAAATAAGCCAAGCAAATAAGAAAAGGGTGATCATTATGGGTGATTTTAATTATGGCAATATAGACTGGAATGAAGAGATAGCAACTGGAAGTAAAGAAAATGAGTTTCTTGAGTTTTTGAGGGATAACTACCTCAGACAGTATGTAACAGAGGGCACAAGAGGATTAAGGGTCTTGGATTTGGTCATCTCATCGGAGGATGTAATTATCAATGAGGTATCAAATCATCCACCAATTGGTGAAAGTGACCATGAGGTGATTACTTGGGTGGTTGCCAGCAGTGCAAGGACCCCTGTGAAAAAAGGGTATATGTGGAACTACAAGGGGGGTGATTATGAAGAGCTCAGGAGACAGCTTGCAGGTGTAGCATGGAATGAGGAGTTAGCTGGAAAAGAGATCAATGCAGCTTGGGGGATTTTCAAAAAATATTTAGTGGATGCAATGTCTAAATGTATACCACGGGTGAGAAGGTTAAATAAGTTAGGTGTGAGATGGATGAATAAAGAGATTAAGCATGCAATACAGAGAAAAAGGGCATTGTGGAGGCAGCATAAGAGAAGTGGAAGTAACCAATTTCATGAGTTCTACAAAGACCAGGCAAGGAGAGTGACTTGGTTGGTGAGAGTAGCTAAAGAGAGGTATGAACAGCAGTTAGCTAATGAAGCTAAAAAGAATCCTAGGGAGTTCTTTCGATATGTAGCCAGCAAAAGAAAGAATGATTATGGAAGGATGATATTGATTGGAGGAAATGGTATAAAGACAGCTGTTGCAGAATGTGTGGTGGAGATACTTAATGAGCAGTTCATAAAGATCTTTCAATCTTGTGAATGTGACTTCATGGAGAGATTAAGAGCAGTTGATGATGGGGAGGAGAGACTGTAAGTGAGCAAGAGGTGTTTGGGGAGTTGAGTAAACTAGATGTAAATAAGGCTGTGGGACTTGATAATATATCACCGCGTATTCTGAAGGAATGTGCCAGAGTGTTGACACCTGCCTTGACATATTTTTTTAATACGAGTCTTGCACTTGGTCAAGTCCCTAAAGAGTGGAAGGATGGTAAGATTGTGCCACTTCATAAAGGAGGTGATCGTACTCAAGCATCAAACTATAGGCCTATCTGTGTGTCAGGTGTTGTGGTTAAGTTGTTGGAGAAGCTTGTGAGAACTAGGATCCAGAGTTGGGTTGACAACAATGGTATAATCTTTGATGGACAGCATGGATTTGCTAAAGGGAGGTCGTGTTTTAGTAATCTCCTTACTTATTACAATAAAGTGACTGCTTCCTTGGACAGAGGAGAAGGATACACAGTAATATACTTGGATTTTGCAAAAGCTTTTGATAGAGTACCTCATGATAAGTTGACAGTCAAACTAGAGCAGATGGGGTTGGATATTAGATTAGTGCATTGGATTGGAGACTGGCTATCTGATAGGTATCAACAAGTTGTGTATGGGGGTGCAATATCCAGGAAAAGGAAAGTCACTAGTGGAGTGCCTCAGGGATCTGTTTTAGGGCCATTACTATTTAACTTGTATATTAATGATATTGGCGAAGATTTGGATGGAGATATTCAGTTGTTTGCAGATGATGCAAAGTTGGGACGAACCATAAAGAGTAGTGAAGATGTTGTGGCCTTGCAAGAAGACTTGAATAAATTGAGTGATTGGGCAAGCAAATGGGGATGCGAGTTCAATGTTGCAAAATGTAAGGTTTTAAAATTTGGAAAACAAAGATGGGATGCAGAATTTATGCTTGGTGAGAATATATTGTTGGAAGTAGAGGAAATAAGAGATCTGGGAGTGATAGTGGATAAGGATCTAAAATTTAGGGGACACATCGCCAAAATTGTGAAGACAACACAAAGACTTCTGGGAATGATGAGGAAGACACTGACGTGTAGAAGTAGGGAGATTCTTGTTCCATTGTATAAGGCTTTGATTAGGCCACACATGGACTATTGTGCCCAGATTTGGTCACCTGGTTTTCAGAAGGATGAAGAGATGTTGGAAAGGGTGCAAAGGCGACTGACTAAGGTAGTTTCTGACCTCTGGAATGTCGAGTATGAGGAAAGATTGAAAAGATGTAATTTGCAGAGTCTAGTGGAGAGAAGGAAGAGGGGAGATATGATAGAGACCTACAAGTTGGTAAGGGGTTGTTATAGGATCAATGGTGGAGAAGCTCTACAGAGAATAGTGGGAGATCAGGGGAGAACCAGAGGTCATACCTGGAAACTGTATAAAGAGGGTGTGAGTAGGGGAGTGAGAGGCAGGTTTTTTTCGTGCAGAGTTGTGAATGATTGGAATGCCTTACCTGAGAGTGTGGTGTCTGCAAGGAGTTTGAATGTGTTTAAGACCCGGTATGATGAGATGTGTGTGAGATAAAAGGACCTCCTAGATGAGTCTTTGACTCCATGAGGTCTTGTTTTAATAATAATAATAATAATAATAATAATAATATTTGAAATCAGCGCACCCAAATTAATAAAAAAATAAGTCTCATATAAAAGTCAGCAAAAATTGTGTTGGACTGTGTAATCTTTGTGTATTTGTCTACAGTTCACATCTGAGAGCTACTTAACATTTATTTGCTTTAAAACTTTCTTACATGTTCGTTTTTTCAATATGAAATTCAATTTTATCCTGCTCAGGACTAAATGATGATTACTTTCAATTTCAAATCCTCTGTACACTCTGGTGTCCTGCACCAGAGAGAAAACATCACTATCAACAGTAACATAGTCAATGAGACTTTTCTTATTCCTTGCCTCTTCTCTCCATGTGAATTTATGCACATTTTTGTGTTGGAACATTGTGTTAGTAATAACCAGTCCATGTCCTGAACAGAAAATGAACAGGTATTTGACATTATTATTACTTTTGCTCTTTTCTCCAAATTTTCCCAAAACATTTTTGTATGTCTGATAATCACTTCCTACTCTGCTATTTAGATCCCCAACAAGGACCAACTTTTCATTTTTCAATGTGTCAGTTGCTTTCTCTAAAGCCTCAGAAAATTCCTTCACTTTCTGCTTTAGTAGAAACTTCTGTGGGACCATAGGCACAAATAAGTCTCATTGTCCAGTTCCCCATTCTGATATTTGCCCACATCACTCTACTTTATATTGCCTGCCATTCAAGAAGATTAGCCTCGTATTTTGTGTTGAATACTATGGCTACTCCTTCTTTTCCATTATTGTCATTGCCTGAATATAACATTTTGTATTTATTGCTCAGAAAGATCTCACCAGTTTTTGTCTTTTTTTGTTATAGTCACGCCTATAATGTCGATCTAGTACTTATCCAATTCCTCAGCTATCTCCATTTCTTTGCCATTCACGCTTCTTATGTTGATAGTACTAATCTTGATCTCTGGTGATGTTGAGTTGGGATGTGTTTTAGGATTTGTTCCAGTAGCTGACATTTTGCTGTTCGCCCTGGTTCCCCAGTGAAAACAGTGGGGACCTTGTTTAACTGGGTGATGCGCTAGCCAGCATGAAATTCTATCATGTTTTACCATCATTTTATGTTGTGGTTTAAAACAATAAGAATACAATTTGATTGGCTAAATACCAAATTGCCAGTCCATCATCGTTCGTTCAGTATCCAGGTAGATATCTAACATGGTGCACCACGATAAGGTGAGGATTGGACATTAGGTCAGTAGCCCTGGTCAGGTCTCTGTATTCCTATAAAGGCTATGTGAAGGTCTCCTCTCATTTATACAGCTTTGACCTTTAAGCACTCAATGTCAGTTTATATAGAATGGTTAAAAACAAAACAGGTATCTGAAGCAAATATGGCAGGTAAAAGATTAAGTGGAAGATAAAATCTGGGACAGTTCAACATAATTACTTGTTCCTCAGAAGACAGAACTTGCCACCATCTAATGCATAATAGTAAAAGAAAAAGTTGTAGGAAAACTGTTATTAGGAGACAAATAATGAAATGTTAATTGTTCTAGACTATTACAGCACACTAGATGCAGGCAGAAAATGAAAGTCAAGAAATCGTGGGAATGAAACAAGATCATTATTTCAGTTTTATATATCATGAAAAAGTGTATGATAAGATATAAAAATAAACTTTAGGAGTTTAAATTAAGGATGATAAATGCAATCAAGAAACAGAAAGGAACAGCAAAGAAAAGTAAAAAAAAAAAAAAGATGATAATTTAGCGATAAACAGAATATGAGAGGAATGAGTTTGAAGGCAGAAAAGTAAAAGGAGACAGTTTGTACTTGAATGAATTTATCATCAGTAGCCTGGAAAAATTATTTATTGGAGTGAGACCTAATTCAGAGCATTAGGAACATTAGTTCATTTTGGGAAGAATGTTGAGAAAATGTATATAAGTTCAGCTAATGTGTGCAAATATGATAATGATATGAATGTCAATAAGCATGGATATGAAACTGATGAAGAGGTTGAACTTTACAATTTGGATTCAGACTTTTGGAGTATATATATATATGTGGGGATGAGAAAGAAACAGCAGGCATTATAGCTAGGCTAGGGATGCAGTGAATTATAATTTAACCAAATAACTAAAAAATAAATATTTGATTTCGAATTTGGTTCCTGAAGCAGCAAATATTTTGCCAAAGCATATTGAATTAAATTTTATAAATAAATGTTTTGAAAAAAAAAGAAGAAAAAAATTACACACACACACACACACACACACATTCATTAAATATCAATAAAAATTTTAACAAGTGCATTTCTTTTTGTTCAAAACATTTGTTTAAAAAATTTAATTCTAAATGCTGAAAACAAAGTATGCTATCATAGAATGAAAAAAAGATTGAAAAAAATCTGTAATGACACCTAACCATATAACCACAAGAAAATGCAAAAATTAAAAGGGAAAAAAAATTATCCTTATTTCATAACCGAATATAAATATATCAAAACTTGGAAAGTTTCAGATATATTGTCAAGTTTGTACTGTGAAGTTAAAAGATTTATTATCAGTATAGTTAATATAGTCATCTTGCATTGCGTAGCATAGCACATGCCACCGATGTGAAGCAAAACAATGGTGGCCGAGGCATCATTGTTTAAAAAATTCAGCCAAAGGCACTTCGTTCAGTGCATGATGCATCTGTGAGTTGTATGCATTACCGCATTACCAAAGAGAAATGGAATTTGGTTTGAAAGTGATAGTGGTGGAAAAGTGTGTTGAAAATGCTATGAAAGTGAGGGTCAAAAGTGTAGGTCAGGTTGCATGATTGAAGTGATGGTTGGAACACAGAATATGCATGAAAATGTCTCTGATGATAATGGCAGATATGATTGAAACAGGGGTTAAAAGTCATATGATTTGAGAGAGAGCAAAAGTGTTGAACAAAAGAATAGTAGTATGACAGATGCAAATCATGAAGAGTTGGCTGCAATGAGGTAGATAGCTTGGTTACACAGGAAGAGGAATCTGTAATGAATGCAGAAGCGTCTGGCAGGTGAGTCAGTTGATATCAGAAAGAAAGAAGTGCGAGAAAAGAGAAATTAATGCTTGACTAAGAGAGAAGGGAAAATCATGGAGTGAGTCTTGTATGGCAATTCTGTCATAAGAGGTGCGATTTGGCAAGAAATTGACAAAATCATGCTTTCTATGTGCAAAAATTAATGTGTTAGTGAGGCTTTTAGGGCACAAATAGGTAAAGTGAAAGAGTTGATCATTTTGGCTGGAACAAATGATTTGAGTATGGCATGAGAGAGGACATGAAAGAATTACTGGAAGTAGCAAAAGACAAGAGTGAGAAAGTTAAGATAGTGAGTCTGTTATCATGGTATAACAGAGTAGAGCTGAGAAGGTACTGAGAGAGGGAGACCCTTTAGAGTCATCAGAATTCAAGGAGAACCGTCCTACCAGTCTAGAATTCGGAGGGGGGGTGTCAGGGGGCAGAATCCCCTTAGTATGTATATATATATGTTAAAGCTACCAAGAAATTTTATATTTGGTTTTAATCTTTTTCCCAAGGAAGCAATGCGCGTGAAATATATTCACGTCTGAGCTATTTCCGTATAGAGGCTAATGACTTCAAATCACTTGCTTTAGTATGTATCCCATAATGCAAAGCACACACACACCCCTTTTGGACGTGTATAATGCAATGCATAATGGGAAGGTTCACTACCAAGACTGGTAGTGAACCTTTGAAGTGTCTTGTCAGTGAGAGCCAGACCCGGGAGAGAGATACCAAGGTAGAAGTAATGCAGAAGTCATATATACAAGTAGACAAAATGTGCTTGACCTTATTAATAAAAATCTCTGGATTTCTATATACTGACTATATGACTTCTGCATTGTAGTGCCAGCTGGGAGGATCTCTGTGACTTCTATTCCTCCTTTCCATGGTCCAACTACTGCTTCATTTCTTCTGATCCAAACACTACTCAGACCAAATAACAAAAATCATCCTCATAGGAATGAAGGCTTACATCCCCTATCCCACTCTAAATTCTCAACCACCATCCAAGTCTTGGTTCTTTTCTTAAAATAATGTGGCAATGCTGTAAAAGAAAAAAACTTCTGCTTACCATAATTGGCTCAAGACCAAAACTCCACCTGCCCTCTCTACCTATACTGTAGCTCGCAACAGTTGCAAAAGAGTCATTACCAAATCAAAATCAGACTTTGAAAGAGCCAAATGCTGCAAACTCACCTCCTACCCAAATTGCAATCACTCCTTCTGGTCTCTTGCCAAGGCCATTGGGTGCAACTTCTGGCCACCCAGGTTTCCACCACTCACATTCAGATGGTACTGTAGTCACCTCACCAAAAGACAAGCCAACTTACTTGCATCACTCTTCTCTTTCAGTTTCTGCACTGATGACCTGGGCAAAGTTCCCTCCACTCCACCAGAAACATCTCCCTTCATGTCCCTCCATAGTCTTCCAACAAAAAGAAATCTAAAGAATCCTAACACAAACAAGGCATCTGATCTTGATGGTATCCCACCTATTGTGGTGTTAAAAATTGTGCCCCAGAACTAACAACTATCCTGTATTGCCTCTTCAATCTATCCTACTCAACTGGCATATGCCCTACAACATGAAAACAGGTCCACATTTAACCAATCCTAAAGAAAGGTAATAAAAATCAACCAATGAACTACTGTCCAATTGCTCTCACTTCTGATCTCTCTAAAGCTATGGAAAAGGTCATCAACAACCAAATCTTGAACCACCTAGAGTCACACCAACTAATCAGTGATCAGCAGTATGAATTCCACCACTCACAGTCTACAGCTGAACTTCTTGCTTACACCACTCGCCTCTGGACTCGGCCAAGGAGAAACTCACATGGTTACCCCCCCTACATCTCAAATATTTCAATTTGGCACAGAGGCCTACTTAACAAACTGCCATCCTATGGTCTGCCTTCCTCACTGGACCCCAACTTTCTCACTGACTGCTCATTACATGTCATGGTGGATGACTTACTCTCCTCAGATTTCCCCACTAATGCAGGAGTACCCCAAGGTTCTGTTCTTTCACCCACTCTTTTCCTCTCGTATACAAATGACCTACTCTCACAGACTTCCAATGGTATCTTTGCTAACAACAGTGCACCCCGTTCCTCCTTGTCATTCGAAAAACCTGTTAGTGCTGAAGTATTAGAATCCTCAAGATCTACCATGACCAGGGACCTGAACTCAGATCTCCTAGCTTTATTCCATTGTGGCAAGCAAAACCTTGTAAACTTCATTGCCACCAAAACTCAATTCTGTCTGATCTCTCGCAAGAAAGAGCTCACATCCCTCCCTTTACCTTCAGTAACACCAAGATATCCAAACATGATCAGATTTCTCTTGGACTAACTTGCACCTCTGATCTTTCCTGGCACAACCATATTTTAACTATAGCTTATGCAGTCACCAAAAACTTGGTGTACTTTTTCGCACAAGACACTACTTCAGCTGCTAACTCTATACAAAGCCCAAATCCACCCAGCCATGGAATGTTCCTCCCATATTCAGGGTGGTGCAAAAATCTTCTCTAAGATTGCTTGATTCTATCCAGAAGGGGACAGTCTGGCTATTAATGATCCCTCTCTTCCACGAACTCTCACTTTAATCCCTCTCACACAGACGTTCAGTTTTTGCCTTGTGCCTCTTCTACAGATACTTTCATGGACAGTGCTCTGCTGAATTGGCCACTATAATTCTTCCACTCTCCTCCAAAATCATTAGAAGAAGTGCCTTTGCTCAACACTCTTTTACAGTCCATCTTAGAACTCACTGAACGAACTTCACCTCCTCTTTTATTCCATCAAATTCCATTGGAACAGTTCCCCCCCCCCCCACTCTGCCTTCCCCAAAGATTACAACCCTCAGCTGTTCAAGCAAAATGTGAACAGACTCCTCCTTTCTTCTATTCCTCTTGCCCACACATGGCATTAGTGTGCTAACGTGTGTCGATCATATATATATATATATATATTTTTTTTTAAAAAAGAATTGAATGACATAAACCAAGTATATATTTATATATATATATATATATATTTATTACGGCCAAACTAATAAATCTGTTGAACTTCACATGGAGGAGCATAAAAGAGACCTCCTATAAAAGATCAAATGCTAGTGCCTTATCCAGCCATGTTCTCTTCTCAAACAATCCTTGTGATAATTTTTTCAAGGTCACTCAGTTTCCTGCTGGGATGGATCTGAAAACATTTTCCGTTGCAAGGATGAATTTGAAAGAAAGATAGTGGAATCCAAGGAGATCGTCCTTAATCCTGAACATTTGAACAGTGATTTGAGCTATGACATCCCTGAGAGCTATACTGCTGTTGTTCAATACTGGCGTTCTCGAGAGTCTACTACTATGCGTACAATAAACAATGGCACGTTAATAGAACAAATGGGATTTTAATACAGCGTTTTTTATTTTTAATTATCTAATAATTAAAACCTGTGCTTCTCAGTTTTCTTAATATCTTCATTCTTTTATTATTGTTTCTTCTATGTACTAAGATACCTGATGAGGGCCAGTTGCATCATTAAAGTTTTTTAACTTATTCTCGGTTTGATAGTCATTAAATATCTTTTTTAAATATATATATTTATATATATATGTAAATAAGTTTTTTTACCTTGGGTAATGTATATTAGGGTTGCCAAGTAATTTTATAAACTTGGTTATTTTACTCCTAATCCCAAGTAAGCAAACAGTTAAGTTTGCGCCTGAACATAGTTCAAGTCTAAAGGTGGTGGAACACCAGGGCAACTCATTGTAAAGGTGGGTAAAGCTCTGATCACTATTCTTAGTATATTTTCCATAATGTAAAGCACATCTCACTAAGAGATGTATATGGCAATACATTATGGGTGGGGTCACTACCCAGACCGGTTTCAACCTTTTTTGAGGTCTCCTCAGTGAGTAGCTAGACCCTAAATACCAAGCTTTTAGTAATACAGAGCCTTATCAACTTTACCTATACAAGTTGCAACAAGGTGTTTTTATTTTTAATAAGAATCTCTGGAGGAGATATTGATGTAAATAAGTTTTTTTACCTTGGGTAATGTATATTAGGGTTACCAAGTAATTTTATAAACTTGGTTATTTTACTCCTAATCCCAAGTAAGCAAACAGTTAAGTTTGCACCTGAATGTAGTTCAAGTCTAAAGGTGGTACAACACCATGGCAACTCATTGTAAAGATGGGTAAAGCTCACCTTTACAATGAGTTGCCCTGGTGTTGTACCACCTTTAGACTTGAACTACATTCAGGCGCAAACTTAACTGTTTGCTTACTTGGGATTAGGAATAAAATAACCAAGTTTATAAAATTACTTGGTAACCCTTGTCTCATGTATATTATATGTATAAATATATTGTTGTGTCCTATTTCCTTTAATTTAATATTTCTCAGTGTTACCTTAAAGCCTTTTCTTTGTGTGTCACGTGGTACCTTTGGATCACAAAGGGTCGAGCCAAAACCAATGTGCAGAGCTTTCGTAACCAACTTCTCTTTAGGTCCTAAGAAATTTATTTTTTTATGCTGCGCCACTTAGAACCCTTAGATTAAATAAAATGTTAATCAAGAAGTTGGCAAGAAGATGTACTGAGATAACACTAGATTTGCAATCGTGACCTTAAATCGATATTCTATAATTTTCCTGCCCAGATTCGTAGCAATTTTACAAGCGGTGCATCGAATTCCATTCACAGACAATCTTGGTTAAAGAATAGCAAGGTTTATTAAACATAAGTTCATACAGCTAATAATACAAAGAAAAGCTTCCATTCAAAGCTAGCTAAAGATTAGATCAAATCAGTTAACACTAATACCTTCCACAGATAAGCTCTTCAGAATCCAATCAACCTTAAATAACTCATAAAACATAAGTCTCACACTATAATCTTAGATCTAGCAATCCCTATCAACTTTCATTCTTTAGATTAAATTTACTTAACATTCTTAAACATATACAATATTTTTAGACTCGTTAAAGGCCTATATACTCATGATCTTCTATACAACAAATCTTTTTTCTACAGTCCTTTCTAATGACTATCTCTGAGTCCTTTGCTATTAAAGTCTTACATAACATTAAATGCTCGGGTTACATACAAATCAAAGAACAAAATTTCTACTTATCCACACACGATCGTTCCTTACTCTTGATACATTAATCACCTTCCTCGACGCCCTCAATCTGTTCCATGGCCTAGCTTTCCGATCATCGATATGCTTATGTGATCCTTTCCTTGACCACATTGTTACAGCATTCCTGATGTGTAATTTCTTCCAAATTCCAAGCGCCATGGCCTGCTGCTGCTTCTCGGGAGTTCGTGACTAGATTTTCTGCAGAAACATCGTCCGAGCGCATAGGAATGGAGTTGCTCTCGCAACCATCCGGCCAGCGATGGACCTCGCACCCAGAGTTTCGGTCAACCACGAGGTGAAACGAAAAGACGAGAGGTGGGGGGGGCTTTCCAACCCTTTTATAACTTCTCCCTACCAGCCATCACCGTAACTTAGGTCGTTCACCTGACACGCAGAATTCTCCATCACGTGTCTGACCTCAAGACGTCCAATTCTTCCTGCCATTTCTTTTCACGTCCCTCGAATACGAGACTGCTTGAGGCAACTGTCTGTTTGCCCCCCCGATCTTTGAGCTTAAGTTTACACTGATAATCTTTGTTGTTTTTTTTTGCACGTTATTTCACATTAAAGGTAATATCAACTTTAAATCAGTATTAATATTATACACTTAACATTGACACATTTTTCTTACATATTCTTTTCTTTTACCAAGTAAATAATGTCTCCTTGAGTTATTTTACAATTCTTTCCTCTTTTTAAACAAATGTATTCAATACTAAAAGTACATAACTACACATACCTAGACAATAAGCTTATTTTTATATTTTTTGTAGGGTGTTAGCTCTTTTAAACCATGATAAGTGGAATCTTAATATTCTAAACTTATCAGGGTTTAACAATATATATATATATATATATATATATATATATATATATATACAGGGTGTTCGGGATAAATTTGACATATTTATAATTAATTATATTTTTCCGTAAGTTACATGTATTAACACACACTTCTCTTCATTTAAAAGTTTGGACCCTTCTTCATTCATATACAAGATGTCAGAAAGGATGGATAGCTGGAACCCACCTGAATCATGGAAGAGAATAACTTGTATCATGATGATTCGTGCCCGCCATCAAAATAAGGATATTACGACTGCTGCCCAATGCTCCCTGAATACAGTAAAAACAATCAGGCATGAACTAGAGACTTGCAATGGTGACTACGAGGATGTAGCAAGAAGAAAGATCCCTAGCAGACGATCTGATTGCGTTCGTACAGCAGAATTCCTCGCAAATCTGCAGGAACAGGTGTTGAAGAACCCTGGCATTGGAATTCGGGCTTTGTTCGTGGAGTTGCTAACTGTAGTCAAGCCCTGGATAACAAGGGTAGCCAATGGTAGGCCGTATGTATGGCAGCAGGATTCGGCCCCTTGCCACACCTCTGGGAAAAGTCAAAAATGGTTGTCTGAAATTTTCTAAGACTTCACCAGTCCAAATGTTTGGCCTCCAAACTCCCCAGACCTTAACCCCATGGATTATTTTGTATGGGGCGCAGTTGAAAAAGACACCAATCGCACTTCCAGTAATACAAAAGCCCAGTTAATGGATAAAATTAAAACAGTTTTTGCGGCCCTTCCCAGGGAGACTGTAGCATCAGCTTGTTCGAGGTTCCGAAGCAGAATTGAAGCTGTGATCGATGCTAATGGTGGTTATTTTGAGTAAATCTTGTTGATAGTATTGTAATTAACTCTGCCTGTAATGTTTTTTTGTCAATTCATTAAATTTAATAGATACAAAGAAGATTTTCTTTTTCCTTACGAAACTGTCAAATTTATCCCGAACACCCTGTATATATATATATATTGTTAAAGTCAACAATAAGAACAATCTTTAAAGATAAGGATAAAATTAAAGAAGCAGGTGAAAGTGTTACTCCCTTCTCAGGAGTAATCCCCCATTCTAAGTGCCAAACCTGGAAACTTGTTAATTGCATTTATTAAGGATTTAAATCAAAAATCGATACCATCACCATGCTAATAATAACAAATAAGGCTCTCAGTATGTAAAAGATAGAGATAAAAATCAATTAATAAAAACAGTCAAAAGAAGTGAAAAACATAGTATCCCCCTTTTATCGTGGAAATTCGCTTTACGTGGATTTCTTGGAATACAATCCCCTGCATAAAATGGGTTAACTGTATAAGAAAGACTTCATAAATTGCACTATCGAGATCCAAAATCTTCCTCATTTCTCTCACGGCAGTATTCTCACTCTACACATTACTGGTCATATTTTCTGCTTTCGTTTCAGTCATGAAACTAGAAATCAAGCCGTTGTTAAGTGGTGTAGACAGCACTTTACTTGATGTGTGTGAGAAAACAAGCAACTTTTTCATACCATGAATACATTTAAATAAAATTACAGTTATCATTTCCAATAAATAATAAGTTGATAAAGGGTTATTACCAGGTTAATGTGGAAGATATTTTTCCTAGCATGGGGAAAGGGGGTAGAACAAGCGGATATTCCTGGAAGTTGTAAAGAAGGGTATGAACAGGGGCATAGGTTCTTTGCATGAAGAGTGATTGATCAGTGGAATGCTTTCCCTGATATTGTGGTGAATGTAGATACAATGAATGAGTTTCAAGCATGGTTTGATGGAGTTTGTGTGTAACAGTGTTTGCCTCCTGTGATGAGTCTTTAGACTCCATTAAGATCTGGTGCTAATAATAATAATGACAAATTTTTTAATCAAATCTTTGCATTCATTTAGTTCGATATTATTTTTACATGCATGTATATAGAGAAGAGCTTCTTAAACTGTGAGTCACGACCCCATTTGGGGTCATGTAACCGAATGTGGGGGTCGCAAAAAATTTGGCAACAGTAAAAGGATTCTAAATGTGCAACGACCAAAAATTAATTCAGATTCGAGGCTGTTATTTGTAATTCTTTATGTAAATGGTAAAATTATATGTATACCAAAGAATTGTTTTAAAATAAATTTCTTCGTGATTTATTATCAATAAATATTTGATCTGTATACCTATTTTATATACCTATGTACCCGGGGTTGTGTAAAAATTTCTCGGGTGAAATGGGGGCGTGTAAAAATTTCTCGGGCAAAAAGGGGTCATGAGTGGAAAAAGTTTAAGCACTGATATAGAGTACACATGACATGCATAACAGACAATCTATTATTTAAAAAAATAGTTGCACATTACTCACAATATAATTATCAAAATTAATCAATAATTATAAACATAAATTAAAATTGGTACATTCTAATTAAATACTATATATATCTTATTCTTCCAACGCCTTTCCCTCTTAATTAGGTTCACAATTGTAATATAGTATTGTTCTAAGCTTGTTTTCAGAGTTCACAGCATGAATTTAACTTTGTGTAATTAAATGCTTGAAATTTTGCATAACAAAATTGCTTTTTTGTGAGTCTAGCTTTGGCGAGTAAAATGTTTTGGTGGTTAGCAGATTTATGTTTTATTTCTGGAGCCCTGATTATAATTGTAAATCATAACATTGTAAAGGTATAAAGTATGAATTTGAGTAATTCATGAGTTTTTGGTTTTGCTTTTCTATATAGACCAAGATATCCTGGTGGAAGGCTGATAATACTAAGAAGATCTATTAATTATTGAAATCACATATGAGACTGATAGCGCTTGATAATGATTGATAGTATGACTACATGTTACTAATATTTTTAAGATGTTTTGAGTATAGAATCTAACAGGTTTTAAGTAAAAATTTGTGTGTGTGTATGAATATAAATATGTGTATATATAAAATAAATAAAACTGATAGAAACAAAGATATCAATGAATCCCATTTTATTTATTTATTTTATTATTATTTTGTTTTGTTTTTTTGTAGAGTGTACGAAGCAAGTTTGATGTTACTTCAGGATGAAGATGAAGAAATTAGAAAAAGAACAAGTACTTTTGCCCTTCGTTTTACTCACAAATCTAATGTGCGTACTTTTTTCTTTACTTGGGTGCATTTAACAACTGTTATCTTATTTGCAAAATTTAATGGTTGTATTTAAACATGAAAGGTTATTAAATTTAGTTCTGTGGTAGGTTACCCTTTGATTGAAAGAGACCTGAGTTCAATTCTAGTTATGATGAGAAGAATCTTTATGTTAACTTGTTCAGTTCAAGATGAATTAGCTGATCTCAAACAGAGATAGCAGGTTTTTCCTCTCCTGGAAACTTGAATTTTTCCTTCAGCATACAACATGCATGTTTGGTCTCTAGAGCAGATTTTCCAGACTGTGTAATGATAAATTTATTTTCATACATGAAATTTCATGCATTTTCATGCATTTATTTTGACAATTAATATGTTGAAATCCACTGTCCCATTCATTTGAAATGAATGTGTTATTATCATCTGAGAAAATATAAAAAACAAATAGATAAAAAGTAAAAAGATTTAAAAAAATCCTTAGCCCACCCACAGTATAAATGTACTATAATTTTGCGAACAATTTTGTGAGTGGGAGAAAAAAAATAAAATAAAATAAAATAAAATAAATAAAAAAAATGCCATGAGAACACAATTTACAGATAAAAATATTATTAGTGGGCTGTAGATGGCATAGTACTTGGATGGCAGGCTATGTGGTGTATTAGTGGGCAACAGATGATGTAATATACATGGTGGGTTGTGTAGTATGTAGATGGTAGGGTTGTATGATGTAAAGTATCATCCCTCAGTGAGTCATTTGTCTCTGTGGAGCTGTTGCATAATAATAATGATAAATCCATATATAAATTCCTCTTCCGCCTTTATTTTTGTTACCTCATAATAGATTGGAATGCTGATTTAATGAATGAATATGCATATAAATAAAAGTATAGTGTTATATATACATCTTCAAGGCCCACCTTTCCTAATTGGGTTGTGGGGGCAACAGCTGCAAGAGGAACTTCCAATGGTCACGATCCTCTGCCACCAAGCTCAGGTGTTCTGGTGAGATTCCCAAACATGTCCACCCAAGGTTTTGGATATAATCTATCCAGCGAGTCCTTGGCCTCCCACCCCTGGCTTGGCAAAGAGGGCTTGCTGAGGGAGCCTCTCGTGGCATTCTGACCAGGTGCCCGTACCAACGTAACTGTAATCTCTCAGCACGGAGAAGTAGCGGTTGAGTATTGAGGGTTTCCCGAATTGCAGAGCTTCTGAGTCTTGTCAGTCCCGCAACCCCTCGAAGGAACCTCATTTCAGCCGCTTGGATTCGTGTCCGCATTCTTTCGGTCATTACCCAACTCTCATGACCATAGGTGAGGATGGGGACATAGACTGTATTGAAGACAGCCAGCTTTGTCTTCTGGCTTAACTCCTGCTTCAATACTACCGAACGGCCAAGCTCCCGCAATATTGAGTTTGCTAAGCCAATTCGAGTATCTAGCTCTACGTCCCATTTTCCATCATTCGTGAATATGGACCCAAGGTATTTAAACTTCTCCACCTGCCTCATTGGGACTCCACTTACATGTAGAGTGCACTGGGATAGTTGTCTTGAGACCATAAATGTTTCAGTTTTAGCCACACTGATCTTCATTCCGGCGTCTGCACAAACGGCTACAAACCTATCCAGGATCTGCTGGAGGTCATCTGTGGAAGAGCTAAGCAGAACTAGGTCATCTGCGAAAAGCAGGTGTCCAATGCTACATCTTCCAATTCTGACACACTCACTGCCTTGGCTGTGCCTATCAATCCAGTCCATAAATATTATGAAAAGGAGGGGTGACAGAACACACCCTTGGCAGAGGCCAACGGAGACTGTGAAAGGTTCAGACTTTGTGCTGTTTACCGAGAAACCTGGTCATATGCCTTCTCCAAGTCCACAAAACATGTGTAGACATTCTTGGCATATTCCCAAGATTTCTCAAAGACTTGCCTTAAAGTGAAGATTTGGTCAGTTGTGCTTCTACTAGGATGAAAGCCACATTGTTCTTCCTGGAACTTTGACTCAACTATGCTCCTGCACCGTCTTTCCAAGCACCTATGCTAGGTGCTTGGAAAGATGGGCTGAGCAGAGAGATGCCACGATAGTTACTGCAATCCTTCTGGTCTCCCTTCTTGAAGCCTGGTATTATTATGCCTGCCTGCCATTGCTTTGGTGCTTGCCCAGATATCCAAGCAGCCTGACACACTCAAGTCAGCAGAGAACACCGTCTCAATTTAAGGCTTTTAGCATTTCGGGCCGAATTTCATCATCGCCAGAAGCCTTGCCTGATTTTAGCAATTTTATTGCTAAATGGACCTCTTCTGCTGTGAGACTAGTCATTTCCCCGATCTGCACCTCTTGGATGTCCACAAACTGTTAGTACAGCAGGTCCAATAATTTCATCTCATTCGCGTTAAGGTCAGGGGTGCCATTCCTCCCAACCACATCCCTCCATGTATGGTCATCTGTTCCAACATGTGCATTGAAGTCACCCATTAGCAGGACTGATTCCATGTCTGCCACTCTGTCAAAAGCAGCATCCACTTCCTATAGGAAGGCAGAGTATTCTGACTCAAGATTAGGTGCATAGGCTTGCACCACAGCCAAATCATGGTTTTTCATCTGAAGCCTTAACACACATACCCGTCTCCCCCCCAATGGGATCCACTCAGCAAAACACAGTCTGACAGCTGGGGGGGCTTGTGAGTATCCCCACCCGCCTGAGCAGACATTGTCGGGCTCACACCAGAATAGTAGAGCTTCCATCCCTTATCCAGGTCGACAGTTCCAGAGCCTCTCCTCTTGGTCGAAGAAAGCCCGACTAAGTCTAGCCGGTAGTGCTTGGCTTCCTCGACCAGTTCCAACTCCTTCCCTCAGAGAGAAGATGTTGCCTAAAGCCATAGTCTGGTGCCGTAGTCGTTGCCATTTCCATCCTTTTGCAGAACCATTTCTTTGCGCTGCCCCTAAACACATCCCCAAACTGGTAGCAGGCGCATTGATGGAGTTTCCTCTAGCAGAGTGCTGAGGAGTGGTGTCTAAGGGAGACTGTAACATATTTTTTGAACGCGTCCCTTGGTAACCCACACGACGGACGATGCCGTATGAACATTTTTTTTATAGTATTAAGTATAGTATTACTGTATTGAATTTCATATGGAGTATCACTTAATATGGATTTAGCTGTCATGGTGTCTGTCGCATATTAGCTTTGTACAATGAATTATGAACTTCGGTGCAAAATTATCATTGTGTAATAATTCACATTCCACTCACTTATATTTGAGTGAGTGGAATGTGACTGAATGATCTGTTTTTGCCATCATATCTAGTTGAATTATGTAGAAATTTTGCAGACTTGTTAAAGTCAAATACAAACATAAGTTAATAAATGCATGATTCATAACTAATAAGAAATAAACATTTAACATTTTATGTTAAACATCATATGTATACTTTATGTCTCAACATTATTCATGCATCAGTACCTGTCAACAGAATACATTTATTTTGAAAATTAAAATGTTGATCCACTCTTGTCCATAACAACAGCCATTACTAGAGTTTTGAAATCCACTGACCCATTCATTTGAAATGAATGTGTTATTATCATCTGAGAAAATGATATTCTTGTCACTTATATAGGTATATTTAGTTTTATTTTATTATATATGAAAAAATAATGGCTATTCTTAAATACATTTCCATGTATTTAAGAATAACCATTAAGAAAAGCCATTTCCCCCAATGGCTTTTCTTAATGTGACATTTTGAACTTTGGTAGACTCTTTGTGTGACCAATCACAACGCTACTCACTGTGGAGAACTAGACAACCCTCCACTCAGTGATATAAAACTTTAGCCATCCTTGAAAGTGAAAGAGAGGGAAAAAAAAAAAATAGAAAGGATTATGTTCATACCAACTCTCATGTGACTTCTGCCAGTCATTTAGCTCTCGGTCTGTATAGCTCCATCTGATGAGAGCACAAAAAGTTATCCATAGTATGCTTACAGGGGAAGGATGCAAGCTTCTTCCTATCACTGAGGAATATCAGCATTCAAAACCATGTTGTTTTGCAGTAGAACCAAGCAGGTCTGGTATCCTAGAGTAATCTGTATAAATCAACTGAATTATTTCAGATCACCTATGAGGTTCATAGAACACTGGTAGAGTTCATTTGAACTCAAATATGTTTGGAACTCTGGTGGCGGATTCAAACAAATTTTCAACCGTCATAAAGGTCAAAAGTGATCTGGGTAATAACTCTGCAACCATAAAGCATGGTGTTATATACATTTGAGAAGGGAATGTGCTGTGCATTATGGGATATGGGGGGACAACTTGATGCAAGGTTGACCACTTTGTATACAAATAGGCTAGGCATTATTACTGTTATTAGTACTGCATAGTCACATTGGCATAGCTAGGGCTTTTGCCACCTGTGGAGGTTCCTGAGTTTGCCGCCCCTCTCAGTACACACCAAAAATACTACAAAAAGTCAAAACAACATATAGGGAAATAAATTAAAACACTATGTTTATGTTTATTTTAGTTGTAAATATAGTTGTTAAAAACTAATTATTAAGTAATAAAAATTACAAAGTTAACATAAAATAAATAAAAGAATCATCGAAAAATAAAATTGTGTCTCATGTGAAAAGTGCTGCCTGGGGTGCACTGCCCCCTCTGCCTCCTCCCAGCTACGCCACTGCACAGGCACCACCTTGGAGTGTGAAGACTCATCACTGGAGATCCAAGCTATCATACAATATCTCTACTACCTCTCCTTGAACTCATTAATAAACAAAGCACTCACAATGACTTCGCAACCCATTCCATCATTCACCATTGCAGACAAAAATTCTAGTCTTCACACGCTTGCTAACCAAACTCTTACTCAATTTCCCTGGATGAACTCTTGTTCTACCTCCTTAAGCTGAGTGCTGAAATATTTCCCCTGCATCAGTCCTATAAAACCCTCATAATAACTTAAATATTTTGGTCATATTTCCCCATTTTTATGCCTATGAACAAATTTTTGCAAAACTCACCATCTTGGTCATTCACCTCTCAAATCTCCACGACTTACTCATCCCTAAGAAACCCAGGTGACCAGACTTGAGCACAGTATTTCAGATCTGGAAATATCAAGACCTTTTAAAGAGAAATGATAACACCCTCATCTTGGCTTGTTAGTGTATTGCTCAATAACTAGGTAATCCTATGCACCCCCCCCCCCGACCAACTTAACAGATGTCCTGTAAACTTCAACTTTCTGTCTACAATCAAATCAAAATCTTTAGCTTCATCAGTTTCCCAGAGTACAGTTTCCTTCAATGTGGTAATCATTTTTCATCACAGTTGTAATCTCTTTCTACCAGAATACGTAACTTGACACTTTTCACATTAAACTGGCATCTTTTGCCCATCACTGTCAGACTGTTTAAATCATCCTGTAAATTCTACATCACCTTAATTGACTATTATGCTACCCAATTTTGTATCATGAGCAAACAATTGAATATTTCCCTGCATATCATTTCCTTTATCGTTTATGTACAAATTAAATTAGTGGTCCAAACACAGTGTATCACCTGCATTCTCTTGGATTCTACTCCTCTGTATACAACTTTTTTTTTTTGGTATCTATCCATCAGTCACTTTAATATCCATATCACCAATTTCATATTCATCCTCATTTGTGTGGAATGGCAGGTAACTCTGTACCTCTGTAAGTACCTCTGTAAATACAAGTAACTCTGTAGAAAGGTTTTTTACCTTGGGTATATATTATGAAGATACCAAGCAATTTTATAAGCTAGGTTTTTTAATCCTTTTTCCCAAGTAAGCAAACAGACAAGTAAGTCAAGTTTGCAGCTGCACGTAGTGCATCGCGTTGTAAAGGTGGAGTAAACTCTGATCACTTTCCTTAGAATTTTCCCCTAATGCGAAGCACATTTCCTTGCGAGATGTATGATGCTATGCATTAAGGTAATGGTCACTACCCATACCAGTTTTGACCTTTATTGAGGTCTTGTCAGTTGGAGCCAGACCTAAAAAAATGCCAAGGGTGAAGTAATACAGAGCTTATAAATATTTTGCCTAAACAAGTTGCCATAAGGTGCTTTGACCTCATTAAATAAAAATCTCAGGAGACGAGAGTTGGTTGGTTTATAGTTTATTTGGCACAAAAATTACAAAGGTCATACTGTGCCATACTAAAGGTTACAACATTAGCATTTACAGAATTGTAAACAATATGTCTGTACAAGGATCTAGTTTCACAAAGCAGCATCTCTAGGTAAACAGAACTGCTGCAGAGGGCACAGCAACACACTGGGTCAGAGGTATTACAATGGTTCAAAAATAGTCAACAACATAAGTTAATACATAATATATGAAACACTAAGCCAAGGAATGCAGTATCTACATATATGTAAAATTATAATAGATGCCTTTATAGCAGTACAAAAATAGGCAAAAAGAGATTATTATACAATATGCATGGATGAAAATTAAATTTAGCAATGCAGTAGAAACAGAATTTAGAATACATATAAACATAAAGTACACAAATAGGTAAGATGTCCTACAGCACTACATGATTATTCGAAAAATAAAGTAGTAAATAAGATGCATACACAAAATGTATGTTAAGTGATCCAGTATCCACATATAAACAAAATTACTGCAGAGGTTTCAGCAGTACATAAATATATAACTATAGGTTAACATATGTATATACAAAACAAGTTGAGGAAAGCAGTGTCTACATCAGTAAGATTACAACAATTATCATACTAATACTTAGAGAGTCAGAAAGGAATTATAATACAGCATTGATGCATATTGAAAGAATAAATGAAATAAATGCATATTGAAAGAAGAAATTAATAATCTCTTGCTATTCTTATTGTGTAGTATCAACTGACTGTATATTTTATCCTATTGGGCTCTATCTCACACCAGATTGCCATCCACCTGTCTTTCTGATCTCTCTTTCTCTTTTCGGCTGCAGTTCATCTGCTATCATCAGCATCATCCCTTCTCTCATTCTGTCTTCTCTACACTATGATCCTTCCACTTTCTATCTGTCCCTATAACTACATCATCAGCTATCAGCCAAAACTTGTTAATGCCTATAATTTTTAGCAAGGTTGCTAAAACTTATAGGCATTTATTTTGGCATTGGCAAATTATGCCAATGCCAAAAACTCCTCTCAGTTATTCCTGATACTTCTAGCATTAGTATACATAAACTGTATCATTCCTCTCGACCCTCCTCCAACTACCTTTACACCTTGTATTGACTACCTCATTCAGTTTGTCACTTGATAGACTAAATTCTACATTTTTGGTCATTCTCATAGGCACATACATGTCTGCATCTTCCCTAAAAACTTGAGCTTTCCTGACTTGCACTTCCACACTCAGTGAACAAAGAGTTAGGTGTTTTCTCAAACACCTAACTCTGAATCCATTTAAGTGCATTTTATCAACATTATATAAGTCCTTCCATCGTATTCAATCCATATGTCTACAAACTTCATACCATTCTTTCTGCACAATCTGTGCATTGATTCATTTGCAATCATTGCCTTCCTTCTCATTTCACCTCTATCATAGTATGGTAGCAGATCTTCATCCTCGCACTCTTCTTATTTTTTGCTTCTTCCAGTAACTCTTTCATATCATTTCTCATGCAGTTTCATTAGTGCTTGCTAAAACAATAAATTCTTTTGTCTTTTTTGCATTTTGATAGCTTCACTAATAATATTAATTTTCACATTAGGGAAACAAGATTTTGTCACATTTTTATTAGGTACTTCTCTTATCATAGAATTACTAAAAAATTGCTCCTTGCTCTCTTTCTCTCATTTAATCATAAAGTCTTGTTTCTTACCTACCACCTTTTTTTTCTCTTATTATCTCTGCCCATCATGTAAACTACACCATTATAAATATGTATTGTGTATCCCTTAGCAGATAGTTATATAAATCCTATCAACTAAGTGTTAGTAAAGTTCTATACTGAAAAATAAAACACACAAGTTTGATCCTAAATTTTCTATCACTTCACAGAAGTTTTTTTGAAGGATTTGTGGAATGAAAGTGAGACTAGTGAGCAGATATGTAATGAGTGTTTTGAGAGTGAGTGCTAGTTGTGTGGAGAGAGTAAAACATGTGACACTGGAGTAGAGAATATTAAGAGAAGTCTGGAAAATGTTAGTGTTGGTAATAATGTTGACAGTGGAGTGCTAGAAGATCAGGAGAATGATGGTGACCTCAAGAAAGAAACAGGTCGTTTACATGATCATCTTCATTCTCCTGATCTTCCACGACTGCATTGTCAATGTTATTGCCAACACTAACATTTTCCAGACTTCTCTCAATATTCTCTACTCCAGTGTCACATGTTTTACTCTCTCTCCACACAACTAGCACTCACTCTCAAAACACTCATTGCATATCCGCTCACTAGTCTCACTTTCCTTCACAAATCCTTCAACCTCTTTCATACAAATATATCTCCCACTTGCTACACTGAACAAAATCTAGCATATTCAATTCGCCCATCAAAGACATCTTGGTTGCCATTGTTCTGCTATTGATTGGCAACATACCAACAATCTACTTTAATGCAAATATACAAGTTTTTCTTAAATCTGAATAACTCAGTCTATCACACACTCATAAAAAACAACTAATTCCAAACAACTAACCCCATTCCAATCTATGTTCCCATAGTTGAAGTTTCCTATAAGTTGCCTATCTAGGTATGTACAAAGTCTAGTTCACATAAATTTGCCTCACATGGATGAACAGGATGCACCATACAAATATGAAGATAACAAAAATAATACATCAGGTTCAGTGAATATGAGAAAATGAAGCCTTTTTAATCATGTTCTTGATACATTCTACAGAACTGAATGTAGAAAGTAAATATCAGAAAGGTGGCAAAATATTCTGGAGACTATTAAAAAAGCTTAGAAATGGAAGAAGGTTAGTACCATAAAAGGAATCAGAGATGATAAAGGTGATGTGAAAACTGAAGATAAAGATATATTCTAAATATCTGGAGCATTCATCATTACGTTACACCTTCAAGGACTCATCATGGAAGGACACTCTACTCCACTCTGCTACACACCTCATCATCTCCCCTATTACTTAATTCTCCTACTACACTGAACTACAATCAATGCCATCTACTGCCCATCACCACCACCACCAACAGTATTTATTGTCTGTAAACTGCATTTTCTGATGACTAATTTGCCTGTGTGTGGGGGGGGATGAAAAACCAGAGTTTACAGGAGAAAATTTACTTCAAAAAATTGCTAAATGAAACAAGGAGTAACAGCATAGTGGTGGAAAACATTCAAAAGGAATACAATCAGGAGTATATATCAATACTTGAGCTAAAAATGCCATAAAATACCTGAAATGTGGAAAGCAGCTGAAGTCAGTGATATTTATCCAGAAATGCTCAAATATTATTATTATTATTCATGGCACCTCCAAGGAGTCCAAAGACTCATTGCAGGAGGACACCTAGTGTATAACTCTACTGCCCACCACCACCACAACGAGTATCTTTTGTCTGTAAATTGCGTGTGTTCTGAAGGGCCGATTAGTCTGTATGCGGGATGAAAAATCCGAGTTTCTGGGAGAAAAAAACCCTGCTACCTCCGTATGAGATCGGCTAACTCACCTTCAGTTGAAAAGGTCCATATAAAGATTCCTCCCATCACGACGGGAATCGAACTCAAGCCTTATCCAATCGAAGGGCGCAATGTACCTCGTTCTTCCAATTGCGCTACGGAGGCATATGGAAATATGGAAGTATAAAAGTTTTACTCACTGACTACACTGCATAATTCATAAGGCCTGGTCATAAGGTTGAATTCCAGATAAATAGAGTAGAGCCCCCCCATATCATCCATCTCTAAAAAGGAAAATAAAACTGAATGTGAGAATTACAGAGGAATTCAATTCCCTATTAAGTATGTTCCTTGTGAGAATTATGTAATCATACTTGAGACTATGAAAAATTGTGGAAAGGAAACTTAGAGAAAACAAGCAGGATTCAGACCAAATAGAGGTTGTCAGGAACAGATTGTCACTTTAAGACAGTTGAGAAATCATGGGAATATACCAAGGGCCGTATTTAAGTTTTATGCATCTAGAAAGGCATATGACAAGGTGCCAAGAGAAAAGCTATTCAAAACACTACAATTAAATGGTGTAAATGGGACATAGTATCGAGCAATACATAGTCTCTAATTGAGTCATAAGTTAGAAGGAAGTACAGGCAAGTGTGAGAGGAAGGGTGCACATTATTATTATCATCACCAGACCTCAATGAAGTCAGACTTATCATGGGAGGTCCCTCTGTCTTACATATACATCTCATTATTACCTTGATGGACCTGTGTTTCACTCGGGATTTCTCCATGAGTACAGGTCACAAAGATACCTCCAATGATCTCGATTTTGAGCCTCTTTCTTCCATGTTATACCCATAGATTTCTCTAATGGATCTTCCCATCTTGTAGGTGGTCTTCCTCGTTTTCTCTTTATTCTTGGTTGCCGGTTGAGTATTCTATATGTCCATCTGTTATCCCTGAGTCTGGCTATGTGACCCGCCCATCTCATCTTGCTTTCGTATATTTTACCACAGTCTGTTAGTTTGTTGAATGATAGCCATGCAGCTTTCTTTCTTTTTGCTAGTTCTACAGATAAATCGTTATTCATTTTTATTGTTTGTCCTAAGTAATTGTAGGAGTCGACTTGCTCTATAGGGATGCTATTAATACATAGGTGACTGTCACTTGTGTAGATGTTTTTAATCCATTTTGTTTTTTCTAGATTCGTTTCTAAGCCTATCTTACTGCTGTTTGTGTATATTTTTCATCATTTTTCTAGGTTTTTTGGGTTGTGGGATATCAGTACTTGATCATCGGCAAACATAAGGATTTGTAGTTTTTCACCATCTATGCTTATTCCTCCATTTAGGTCTATTTTGTTTTCAGAATGTATTCCAAAGTGCTGGTAAATAGATTTGGTGAGATCACATCGCCTTGCCTGACTCCTCTCTTTATATCTATATTTATAGGTTGATCAAATAGGGTTATTTGTGTGTCTGATTTTTGTTAAGTTCTTTTATCATGTGGATGTAAGTAGGGTCCACATTTATTTCCAGTAAGGCACTGATGACTGCATTGTGTTCTATGGTATCAAATGTTTTTTTAAAATCAATAAAGAGGAAACATAGAGGGATTCGGTATTCTCTGCATTTTTCTGTTGTGAAATGACCTGGATATGATCTATCGTGGAGAAGCCTCTTCTGAATCCTGCCTGCTCTCTACTGGAGTTGTCTTCGAGAGTGTTTTGGATTCTGTTTGGTATTACTCTGTTCATGATTTTATGTATGTGAGAGAGTAGACAGATTGGATGATAATTTTTTATTTCTTCCTTGTTCCCTTTTTTGAATAGAAAATGAATATGGTTTTTGAGGTCTTCCATTCCTCTGGAATCTTTCTTTCTTTGAAGTACCACGTGAATCTGGCAGCCAAGGCTTTGAATATAGTTGGTCCACCTTGTTGGATTTCTTCAGTCTTAACATGATCAAGTCCTGAGGCTTTACCTTTACTCATTTTCTTAAGGGCATGTTCTATTTCTTCTGGAAGTACATCTAGTATATTGCTTGGTTTTGGAATGATAGGTTCTGACACTTGGAACTTAGTTGCATAAAGATCATTATAAAAATTCTGCACAATTTTTTCTATCCTTTTTCTATTAGTATGTTTTTCTCCATTTTGATCCTGTAAAGTAAATGGAATTGACTGTTTAAAATTTACGTCTTTCTCTATTTTTTTTCAGGCTGGTATTTGCCTGCTCTGTTTCTCTTAGTTTTTGTATTCTGAAAGCATTGCGGTCTTCTGGAATTCTTTTCCTTAGTAACTTACAGATAATTTTGTATTCTAGAAAATTTCCTGCAGATTTCTTCAGTTCTTTTCTCTTTTTCAGTAATTCT
This sequence comes from Typopeltis vanoorti, assembly GCF_054136105.1. Classification (NCBI taxonomy): domain Eukaryota; kingdom Metazoa; phylum Arthropoda; class Arachnida; order Uropygi; family Thelyphonidae; genus Typopeltis; species Typopeltis vanoorti. Next base: position 19,047,865 of record NC_143558.1, read on the forward strand.
GTAGTTTGAGATGAAAATCATTCTCTTTTCTTTTGTTTCACAAGAATTTCTGATTTTTTCTTGCACTCTTTGAATTTATGAATAAATTCAATATAGTCATCGTTTATGTAACAGTTCTTAATAGTCCATCTGGTCTCTTCTATGTACTTCCTGAACTTGTTGTAGTCTGTTTGTTTGGGTTGTCTTTTGTGGTTTGATGTTGCCCTGATATGTTGTTCTTTTTTGTGACCTATTCTTAGAATGGCTCTGAGGAGTCTGTGGTCAGAATCTATGTTGAAGTATGTTTCACCTATTGTACCAACATTTTGTACCAGTCTTTTACAGTCTGTTAAAATGTAGTCAGTTTCATTTTTGTGTCTCCATTCAGTGATTGCCAAGTCCATCTTCTTCCTGGGCGTTTGTTGAAAAAAAGTGTTCATGATAAAGAGTGGTTCAACTGCAGCAAATTCAGCTAGTCTCTCTCCTCATCTATTTCTTTCTCCCAGGCCATCTGGACCTATAAACTTTGTTTTCTTTTCCACATCCTATTTTGGCATTAGAGTCACCACCACCAACAAATGTGTATGTTGACTTGTAATTTAATGCATGTTCAGGATTCATGTAAAAATTTTCTATTTCTTGATTATCAGCTACAGATGTTGGAGTGTAGCAGGATATTAATTTTATTGTTATATTGTTCTCTGTTCCAATTCTTTCAGATATTATGTTACAAGAAAGGATCGACTTGGTGAGCTTAAATTTAACAATGAAGCCCACTCTGCCTTGTTTGTCATTGTTTGAGGATGCTCCGAGTGGTATCTGTGAGTCATCATACTATGCTGTCAGTTCTTTCAATCTTTTTGTTTCATTCACTAGCAGGATATCTAAGTTGATATTGGTTAGTTCTTTGATTAATAAATCTATTCTGTAGTCCTTGCCAAAGTTCGAGTATTGAGAGTACCAAATGCCATTTTCATAGATTTAAGAGCGGCCTGCTTTCATCTGCGAGATTCTTAGCACCTTGGCCTCACTTGGTGCCTTCCCGCCGCTGTAGAAAGGTGAGTGTAGGCCGCGCAGGACTCGGGCTATTTCTGTTGTTGCAGTAGTGGCATCTTTGCTGTAGTCACATATACACTTCTCCTGACTAGGGTTCTGAAGTGTTCGCCAGAGCTTTGTTAGTGGTGTTGGGTCCAGGTCTGATAATGGTTACGATTCCCAACACCCCAGGGTGCACCACGGGGAGGTAGAGTTGGACTTTACACCCCACATCTCATTATATGATGCCTTAAATGCACTCACATTCTCTGCAGTCACCACATTCACAGGTAATGTGTGGCAATAATTCGCCACTCTTTGTGCAAAAATACTACTTCTCTGTCCCTTCCTCACACCTGCCTTATACAACTTTCAGGAATGATTTCATGTTCTCTTCTCACCTCCTACTATTCTATGAAAAACCTCTTCCACATTAATCTGATAAATACCCCTTATCAATTTATATGTTTCTATTTCTCCTATCCACTAGCCTCTGTAAATTGCATTTTCTCAATCCTTCTTCATACTCAGCACTTCAGAGATCAGAAACCACCTTAGTCAATCACCTCTGGACCCTTTGCAATATCTCTTCATCCTTTTGAAAACCAGTTGACCAAATCTGTGCAAAGTTAGTCCATATGTGGTGTAATCAACCCTTATACAGTGGAAATATAATCTCCTTACTTCTTAAGTCAGTGTCCTCTAAATTTCAGGTCCCTATCCGCCATTACCTCCCCACCTAGATCTCTTATCTCTTCCAACTGTATTTTGAAACCTGACACCTCTCAACATTATTATTATTATTATTATTATTATTATTATTTATATGGGTACTACACAGAGTCAAAAGACTCATTGTGGGAGACCCACTCTATCCATTAACACAATACGTACCCCCTATTTTACATCTCCTTAAACCTATTCACTGTTGGAGCACTCACAGCCACCTTTGGCAAACCCTTCCACCCATTTACCACTCTCCAAGTAAAGAACCTAGTCTGCCCCTTACTAACCACACTCTTAGAAACTTCCAAGTGTGACCCCTTGTTTTCCCCTCTACTCCCCATGTATTGCTTCTGTGTCAATCTTAAAACACAACACAATATCTTTAGTAACTTATAACTTTCTATTGTATCGCCCTCTCCTCTGCCTGTTAGCTAAACTCTGCAACCTACACACCCTCAGTCTAGCCTCATAAGGAATATCCCACAAATCTATCACCAACTTGGTCACTCATCTCTGAATTCTCTCCACCACCTCCTTATCCCCCAAGAAATGCAGGTGACCAAATCTGTGCACATGTGGTTGAATCATAGCCTTATAAAAAGGGATAATAACCTCCCTCTCTTTACTTGCCAATGTGTTCTTCAGCATCCAAGTAATCGTTTGACAACTCTTGCAATATGTCCTCTGAATTTCAAATTTCTATCCATCATCATCCCCAGATCCTTAGTCTCATCAGTTTCCTGTAAACTAGTACCATCAATATGATATGAAGTGTGTAATCTTTTCATCCCAAAGTGCATTGCCTTACAATTTACAACATTGACTTGACAACCATTGTCCTTTGCCCACACTGCCAATTTGTTTAAATCATCCTGTAAGATATCTACATCACCTCTATTAACTATTGCCCTCCCTAGTTTTGCATCATCGGCAAACAACTGAATATCCCCCTTCAAATCTTCCACTATATCATTAATGTACAAATTAAACAGTGGTGGTCCTAGTACAGAACATTGGGACACTCCACTAGTCACCCTCATTCACTTTGATTCCACTTCATAATACATCATCATCTGATGTCTGTCTATCAGCCACCCCTTATCCATGCTACCAGGCTCATATCCATTCCCATTTGCTCCAACTTATGAAATAGTTCTTCATGCAATATTCTTTCAAATGCCTTTGAAAAGTCCAGCAGTATCATCATGGAACCATTTCCTTTATCCATTTCTGCTGTCACCTTATTATAAAATGTGAATAAATTACCGAGTCAAGACCTACCTTTTACAAAATTATGCTGTCCCCTATAGAGTATCATATTCCTATTCATCCATTCTGGAGTTTTCCAGAGATACTAATTGATCTGTAATTTTCTACTTCTGTTTTGGAGCTGCCTTTATGTAATGGAACTATTTTACCCTCTTTCCACTGCTTAGCTAATTTTCTCTCATTATCTAATTTAGCCTTTCTTACCCCATACTAGTTACCTTTCTTGCTTATGATTTATGCTGCTCATGGGCATGCTGATCACCTTGTTTATATTCCTTCCACAATGCTTTCTTTTATTTGCATCATCTTCTTAATCCTTACTCCGTTTATTCTACTAACCCTAGGTATGCACTCTAATACTGCCTTGCTGAAACAATCCTTGACTATTTCTCATGCAATAATGACATTTATTCCATGTAGTTTCTTATGCCATGGCACTGTTCCAAGTTCATCATAATCGCCAGCTTTGTACTTCCACATAAACCATTTCTTGATTGAAATTTCCACATGTTGAGCAACCTCCCCAGGACAAGACTGCATGGTCACTTTTCCTGATCAAAGGTAGAGTTGCTACTGCAGTTATAGATAGATCTTCTTATACTATTACCAGCTCCAACACTCTCAAACCCCTGGTCCCTTCCATAATGTGCTGTTACAGGTAATTATCCCTTAGTAACTGTATAAATTCCATTTCCATTTTGTCCTTTCCTCCTTCAAATCTATATCACCATAGATGAAGTCTCCAATGATAATTGCTCAGCCTGCACTCATTGTGCTAATATGCCGATGCATGTTAAGTCAAACAGCCTAGTCAGAGGCAAGACTGCTATAGACATGGACTCCCAGGTCAATAGCAGCAATCAACAATACATTTTGTTTTATTGGCCTCTATCTCGCACCAGACAACCTCAACTGAACCATTTCAATCAGATCTACAATCTTTCTTAACTTCTGTTTTTGTTGATTGAAGTTCTTCAGCTGTCATTAATAATACTTCTCCTCCTGCCCTATTTTCTCTCTTCTCTGAAAATATAATATCCATTACATTCTACTCCTATAACTATAACATTCTCTGACAACCTGGTCTCGCCGATGCCAATTATATTTGGCCACGTTGAGCTGACCATTGCCATAAACTCCTCTCCTTTATTTCTGATACTTCGGGTATTCATGTACATACATTTCAACAGCCCTTGGGTCCACAGTTACCCTTAATGTATCTGCCCATTCAGATTCGAAACCTGGGAAACTGCACCAGCTCTTCACAATCATTCCTGCACTCATAGTTATCTTTCCCAGGGGTGGATACTTACTCTTATTTCTTCCATGGGTGGTAGACACATGCTTGATTGCTTGCCCTTAATATCTCTAGTTTCCCTGGTTTTGCACTTACAAACTCTCACTGAACAACACTTTCTTCAAGCAGCACCAGACTCCAAAAACCATTTGAGTGCAGTATATCAAGCATATACAGGTCATTATGCCCAACAAATTCACACCACACATTTATAAACTGCACACACCATTCATCCTGCACAATTCTCTCATTGACAATCATGACCTTCTTCTTAATTCTGTCCTATCATACTGAGGCAGCTGACTCACAACATTTACTTTCTTATTCTTCATTTTTTCTTCTTCTAACAACTCTTTCATATCTTCTCTCATTGCATATTTCTTACCTTTCAAATCATTTGTGCTTGCCACAACAATTAACTCGTTCTCTTCTTTCTTCTGCAAACTTAAGCTTCACTAACATCCTTTATCTTCACATCTGGAAAACATGCTTTTATCACTTTCTCATTAAGTATACCTCTTATCATCGAATATCCATACAATACTATCTCTTTTTTACTAGTTTCTCACATTTTTATGCTTTTCACGTTCACTCTTTCTTTCATTCCTCATTCTTCTGTACCAGACACCCAAGCTTGCATTTTGTCCTGTGAAGGAGTCTGCGTAACCATGCAGTTTCTTTCCATTGAACTAGTAGCCACATTGTGTCCATTCACTCAGTCTGTTCAAGTCCTGTAATAAAACCACAATATCTGCTCTACTTTTCATAACTTCCCAGTTTTGCATCATCTGAAAACAAATGTATATCCCTATTCAAACCTTTTCCAGTATCATTAACATACAAGTTAATCATCAATGGCTCTAAAACAGGCGATTGAAACACATCACTAGTGATTTTCCTCTTCTGAGACATTTCTTTCTCATACACAATATCTAATACCTATCAGATAGCCAATTTCCAAATCCAGTGCACTAATCTGTTATCCAACCCCATCCAGTTTTACTATCAATTTATCATGTGGTAATCTATCAAAAGGCTTTGCAAAATCTAAATATATCACTATGCATGTACTCTCCCTGGTTTAGTGCACCTGTTACCTTATTGTAAAAAAGTACACAGATTACTAAATTTTATCTTGACTGTTATTTAGCACCTATATCAACTACATTGCGAAGGAAAGTGGCATTAAACTTGCTATCAAAATTGGAGTTATTAATCTCAACTCTTTAATTTATGCAAGTGTTGTTATTCTAACAAAATCTAGTACAATTCTGCAGGATTCCATAACTAAATGCAAGTGTTGCAAAGACTGAACTTAGTAGAGCCAGTATGATAAGAAGTACTCTAAAACATAGGGATAAAGAGGTGGTTGTGCCACTTTATAAAGCACTGGTCAGACCACACTTGGACTATTGTGCTCATATTTGGTCACCTAGTTTTCAGCATGATGTAGAAACATTGGAGAGGGTTCAGAGACGAGTGACTAAAACAATATCAGTTTATCAGTTCTTAGGAATATGGAAAGAGGGTGAAGAAATGTGGAGTGCAGAATTTGATGGATAGGTGGAAAAGAGGTGATACGATAGAGACATTTAAGTTAATGATAGCATTTTATCAGATGAATCTAGATGGGATTATAAAAAGAGTAGAAGGCGAGAGCAGAAAAACCCTGGAAGTTAAAAAATTTTAAGATTTTAAAGGTTTTTAAAAATTTTAAGATTTTTTAGAATTTTAAGATTCTGTATGATAAATATGTTGAACATTTGAGTGAACCTCCCATGACTCTCTAGAAAGAAGTAACTGTTTTTCATCATATGTTTAAAAAAAAAAAAACTATTTCAGTGAGTGCAATATATTAATAATGTTTTCATTATATGAATTTGAAGATGATTTATTTTCTGATGAAAATTATCATCTATGTAAAACTCCATCTCCAGATTAAATTCATACTATAAAAGTAAAGAAAATAACTTGGCTTTCCTTCTTAGTCAAGAAACTGATGCCAATCTTTTATCCATATTTTGATCACAATCTTACTTCACCTTCACATGTCAATATGTGCACAGTAACTCTGTCAGTTGGACAGATTTGTACTGGTCAAAACTGTTCAGTTAGTCTTATTGCTTAATGTGATCTAGCTCTCCATCATTCACATAATTTTATTCTAGCTGCATAGAGAAGTCTAGAATTTTGCAGTAAAAAATCTTAAAGTTGTTTTCTACAAAACTGCTGAAGCTAAACAATTGAAATAATTTTAATGACTTGCTTTCCTTCAGAGTACATATCCGTATTTCTGAGAAAATTAATAGGTTAAATCAATAGGCAAGGCAAGTGTAAACTGAGAGTTAATTTTAGGGGCGACTTTGCTGAGATACTTAAGTTATCGTATCTGATAACTACAATGTTGAAGAGAACACTAATGAGGCCTTGATTAGACCACTTATTGACTATTGTCTTCAAATATGATTACCCATATTTAGAGGATTAAGGAGAACATATGAAAAGATCCATCAGCAGATAAGTCCCCAAGATGATATCTGGCCTATAGAATTGTGCATATGAAGACAGATATTGACAGAATGTAGTCTTCAAAATTTATGTAATAGATAGAAGAAAAGATATATGATAGAAACACGTTGGTAAGGGGATCTTACTTCATGAACACAAGTGAGATTTTACAGGTCATGGTAGGTGAGTGGGATGGAGACTCAAAGTCATCCCTATAAAATGAGAATGGATGTAGTTAGAAACAAATGGGGGTCAAGTTCTTTCTCTGTGGTGAATTTGTGGAATGAGCTACTAGCAGATGTTGTCAGTGTGCTTTTAAAAGAAAGATATGATAGGTATACTTGGGTATCTACATTGTGTGATGTGGAAGATTCTCTCCTCAGTCTCTGACCCCCCCCCCAAGGATCACGCATATCACCTCCATAGTGCAATTGGAAGAATGATGGTACTGTTGGATCCTACTTCTTGTCAATCTATACTATGGATCCGACATTTAGTTATTACGATGTTCTTAACTTAAAAAATAGTTGCTAGTTGATTTCTAATACAAATATAGAGAAAATTTATATTTATAGACTGCGCCACTCTATATCTGAATTAGTTCAAGAATTGAAGATAGATCAACCCTCAACTATTTATCCTTAATATATATACTGGCCAAGTATATTTAACTAACTTAATTCACCCACTTTGGTTTGATAGGATTGCTTTTATGTTTTACTCATAGTTTAACTGAGGTATTGCTGAATGTCTTAACACCAGAAATTTTAGAAAAACTGAAGGGATATTGAAAAGTTGCAATTTTTATCCCTTTGTTCATTAACCCCCCCCCAACCGGCCACGACGTCGAGATAAATCTGGATACGAAGCTCTAAAACCCATTGAATAACATGGATAAGAAGTGCAATTTGATGTCACTATTTTATCCACATTGGCTGGTAGGGAATCAGAGGGAATCATATTAATACAATCATATTAGCACATAAAGTGAGCAGTTTGATCTTATTAAAATTCATTATTATTAAGAATGCAGCCTGCTCTCAGAGTAAATAGCATTTCCAGGAATATTATAAGAATATTATACTATAATTTCATGTTTATAATCCTCTTTGCCTAAAAAAAAAAATGTTTCTAGTATTTTTGTTATATGAATTTCATATGCTAAAATAGCAATACTTATTTTTATCATTTTAGATTTTGAAAAAACTTCAGTGCACAGATATTTCTAGCATGCAGACAAATCTGGCAATTTTGGTGAGATTAAATTTTTTAAATATGCATTTCATATTAAATTCTTATATTAAATGCTAATGTAAAGAATAGAATAGCAATATTAAGGTTTTGTACATGTACATAATTTCAGGATAAACAAAATTAAAAAGGAAACTAAGATGACATTATACAAATCTCTGATCAGCTGAATATTACATTATGGCTCACAGCTTTACAAAAGCAAGTTAAGAGAATAAAAGTTATTCAGAGACATTTCACTAAGTGTGTAGAGAAATTGTATCATGCTACTTTTTTTAAATAAGTTGGTTAATTGTACCTGGATGAATTTATGTAACAGGAAACAGAAAATTTAATTGAAGTTTATAAGTTAGTTCAGGGCATTTATAAGATATATAGCTGGAGTTTCCCACTTGACTGACCAGACTCTAGATGAGTCTGATTGTATCAATTAACAAAATGCTGCTTACTGAAAAAAAGTGAAGAGAGTTGAAACAAATAAAAAGATAGTGAAAAAAAAGTGAAGACATATTTAAAGTCATTTCTCACTGTTGGGAATAGTTAGTTAATCAGTAAATTTATATAACTTTAAGAGAGTACTTGATATTGGAAGCCTCAGCCAGTATCAAAAAAAAAAAAAAATTTGAGAGTAATAATTTATATACATATATATGTACAGGGTGTTCGGGATAAATTTGACATATTTATAATTAATTATATTTTTCCGTAAGTTACATGTATTAACACACACTTCTCTTCATTTAAAAGTTTGGACCCTTCTTCATTCATATACAAGATGTCAGAAAGGATGGATAGCTGGAACCCACCTGAATCATGGAAGAGAATAACTTGTATCATGATGATTCGTGCCCGCCATCAAAATAAGGATATTACGACTGCTGCCCAATGCTCCCTGAATACAGTAAAAACAATCAGGCATGAACTAGAGACTTGCAATGGTGACTACGAGGATGTAGCAAGAAGAAAGATCCCTAGCAGACGATCTGATTGCGTTCGTACAGCAGAATTCCTCGCAAATCTGCAGGAACAGGTGTTGAAGAACCCTGGCATTGGAATTCGGGCTTTGTTCGTGGAGTTGCTAACTGTAGTCAAGCCCTGGATAACAAGGGTAGCCAATGGTAGGCCGTATGTATGGCAGCAGGATTCGGCCCCTTGCCACACCTCTGGGAAAAGTCAAAAATGGTTGTCTGAAAATTTCTACGACTTCACCAGTCCAAATGTTTGGCCTCCAAACTCCCCAGACCTTAACCCCATGGATTATTTTGTATGGGGCGCAGTTGAAAAAGACACCAATCGCACTTCCAGTAATACAAAAGCCCAGTTAATGGATAAAATTAAAACAGTTTTTGCGGCCCTTCCCAGGGAGACTGTAGCATCAGCTTGTTCGAGGTTCCGAAGCAGAATTGAAGCTGTGATCGATGCTAATGGTGGTTATTTTGAGTAAATCTTGTTGATAGTATTGTAATTAACTCTGCCTGTAATGTTTTTTTGTCAATTCATTAAATTTAATAGATACAAAGAAGATTTTCTTTTTCCTTACGAAACTGTCAAATTTATCCCGAACACCCTGTATATATTTTTTTAAAAAAAAATTGAATGACTAGAAACTGAGAAAAGTAAAAACAAAGTTTAATAGCACAACTAGTTTTAGCTTGTATCAACAAGCTAAAACAACTTCTTCAGGTGCACATTAAAAAAGAAATAACTTCAGTAAAAACATTGAGGAAATAACTATAAACACCACAAAAAGTAAGTGTGTGTATATTTTAACATTGAAGTCTGCGCATTCAAAACTGTTCTCGCGTTGGTTTCATTGTTGGACGTATGCATGCATATAGCATCTCGAGAACACTGGTATTGAATCATAGCACAATGACAGTCTGAAAGGTTGCAACTCGGGTTGTTGTTGATATGTAGGGAGGTTGAGAATGATTTCTTTAGATTCTATTATCTTCCTTTCTAATTCATTGTAGCAATGGAAAATGTTATTAGACTTGTCCCATAGACTGTATGGCTAAGGTTTTCTTCATTAGAATTGGCCAAGAACAGAACATGACTAAACAGAGCACTGGCTCACGTTCTCCCGTAACTAACGTCTCTCTTATGTTCTTCAATGCATAACTCGATCGATTTCTCTATTTGGCCAAATTATGGTATATCACAGTTGCACCAAATCTGGTAAACACCGGCATATTTAAGGTTGTGATGTCTAGGTTTCGGACGGCTTAGTAAGGAGTGGATTTTTGGAAAGGGGTGTAAATAAAGTTCTTATGTTGTATTTCCTAAGAACCTTGGCCAATTTGGGTGAGACAGAGCTTATGTATGGTATAGAAATGTTACCGTTCACACCATTGGTCTCTTCATTGCGAGCGAGTGGATTTAATAGGAATTTGTCGATTGAGTTCTTTATCAAGTTCTATCTCATCATCAAAAAGAGAGCGAGCATGATGTCCTAGTGTAGAGATGATTCAAAACTTTTGAGGAGGATAATGATGTGATTGACTGTGGAGATATCTGTTGGTGTAGGTAGGTTTTCTGTAAATCAAGATTTTTAATTTCTCCAAGAAACAGGTCAGTTTAATGTCCAAAAAAGGAAGAGAACCATTAGCTTCAAACTCAGCCGTAAATTTTATGTTCGGATGTTAATTATTTAGATGTTCTAGGAAGTTCAGGAGAGATTTACAGCCATTGCTCCAAATCAGGAAAATGTCATCAATGTATCTTTTCCAAATTCTTGGTTTTAAAGGATAAGAGGAGATGGCTTTAACTTCCAGATCTTCTAAATGGATGTTTGAAAGTACAAGTGAAAACGGATTACCCATTGCAAGACCATAATTTTGTTTATAGATGGTATCCTGAAACTTGAAGTATCCTGAGTGGATGCAATGAGAAGTAAGGCCATGATCTTTTTAGATAATTTATCTTTGAGTAGTAAAAGAACTTTGTCTGTAGGAACATTGGTAAATAAGGAGACTATGTCAAAACTTGCCATGATTTCATCTTCCTTAATAATAATATCTCTTATACATGATACAAAATCTGCAGAGCTTTTAATAAAAGACGATGACTTTCTGGAAAAACATTCGAGAGATTTAGCCAGATTTATATGAATAGATCTAGGAGATACAATCTTTTAATTTTTCCGATGCAGAGAAAAGTGTCCTCATTAAAGGCCTAAATTTTGTTGTATCTCCTAGATCTATTCCAAAAGAATTATTATTTAGAAAGATCAAAAAAGCCACCTCCTTTCTTCCTACCCAAGAGGCAAACCTACTCCACATTGAATCCATTTTCATCATTAATACCCCTCCCCCTACAGATAACATCTGTTCATCAGAACGGCAGGCTATTAAGAAGTCACAAAACAGCAAAAATATAATTATTCTTCCTGCAGATAAAGGCAACACCACAGTTGTTCTTAACATTAATGAGTATCAAAAGATGATGAAATTGTTACGGAGTGACACTTAATCGATCCTCGAGAGAGATCCCACCCATGAACTTCAAAACTGGACCAACAACCTCTGAACTACTTAGAAACGTATGCCTTTCTCTTCGTTATCTCCATCTGCTAATTCCATGTTTATATGGCCTACCTAAAATTCTTCAGGAAAATATCCCACTTCAACCTATCGTAGAAGGAATTGACTCTCCAACATATAACCTTTCCAAATATCTGGCTAAATCTCTCAAATGTTTTTCAGGAAAGTCATTGTCTTTTATTAAAAGCTCTGCAGATTTTGTATCATGTATAAGAGATATTATTATTAAGGAAGATGAAATCATGGCAAGTTTTGACATGGTCTCCTTATTTACCAATGTTCCTACAGACAAAGTTCTTTTACTACTCAAAGATAAATTATCTAAAAAGATCATGGCCTTACTTACTCATTGCATCCACTCAGGATACTTCAAGTTTCAGGATACCATCTATAAACAAAATTATGGTCTTGCAATGGATAATCCATTTTCACCTGTACTTGCAAACATCTATTTAGAAGATCTGGAAGTTAAAGCCATCTCCTGTTATCCTTTAAAACCAAGAATTTGGAAAAGATATATTGATGACATTTTCCTGATTTGGAGCCATGGCTGTGAATCTCTCCTGAACTTCCTAGAACATCTAAATAATCAACATCCGAACATAAAATTTACGACTGAGTTTGAAGCTAATGGTTCTCTTCCTTTTTTGGACATTAAACTGACCTGTTTCTCGGAGAAATTAAAAATCTCGATTTACAGAAAACTTACCCATACCAACGGATATCTCCACAGTCAATCTCATCATTATCCTCCTCAAAAGTTTAGAATCATCTCTACACTAGGACATTGTGCTCGCTCTGTTCTTGATGATGAGACAGAACTTAATAAAGAACTCAATTGACAAATTCCTATTAAATCCACCCGCTCACCATAATGAAGAGACCAATAGTGTGAAAGGTAACATTTCTATACCATACATAAGCTCTGTCTCATTCAAATTGGCCAAGTTCTTAGGATATACAACATAAGAACTTTATTTACACCCCCTTCCAAAAATCTGCCCCTTACTGTGAGCCGTCCAAAACCTAAACATCACAACCTTAAATATCCTGGTGTTTACCAGATTTGGTGCAAACTGTGATATACCATACTTTGGTCAAATAGAAAAATCGATCTATAGCAAAGAAAACCTTAGCCATACAGTTCTATTGGACAAGTCTAATAACATTTTCCTTTGCTGTGATGAATTAGAAAGGAAGATAATAGAATCTAAAGAAATCATTCTCAATCCTCTACATCTCAACAACAACCTGAGTTACAGCCTTTCAGACTGTCATTGTGCTACGATCCGATACTGACGTTCTCGAGATGCTATATGCATGCATGCACCCAACAATGAAGCCAATGAGAGAACAGTTTTGAATGCGCAGACTTCAACACTTTTTCAATGTTGAAATATATACACTAACTTTTTCTGGTGTTTATAGTTATTTTCTCTATGTTATTACTGGTTATTTCTTTTTTAATGTGCACCTGAAGAAGGCTGATACAAGCTGAAACTAGTTGTGCTATTAAACTTTGTTTTCACTTTTTTCTCGGTTTCTAGTCATTCTATTTTTTAAAAAATGTATATCACTCGAGTAAATTAATCTTCCTATATATATATATATATATATATATATATATATCAGACCCACAAAATTTTTTTCAAGACATTTCTGCATCTAACATATATTTTTCTGATCTATTTAGCTCTTCAACAAGGAGATAATGATTAAATATTTGTATATAAGTTTAATTGGTATTATTCAACTAAGTAAGCTTCATTCTGCTATGAATACATGTTCGCATAATTATGTCTTTGCCCTAGATATCTTTGAAATGACACAAAGTCATGTACAGTATTATCCAGCCTCTCTGTCTCTCTAATTGCAGTCACAAGTAACTGTGACTGCAATTAGAGAGAAAGAGAGAGAGAGAGAGCTTGGGGGGGGGGGAGTGTCTTTCAGCCACTTTTCCTCTGGCATGTTTCTTTCAACCATTTATATGGTTGTGCTCTTTACATTTCTTATAATGTGATACCATAGTAATATTTAATAGTCATTCTCAGCAGGGGATGATATGATTTGCACAGTGAAACAGCTATTATTGCTTAGTGTAAATGTGTTGGTGAATCGCATGATAACATGATATACAATGACTACTTACTTTGTTACTTTTTGTTCACATTGTGAAGACATTATTCATACTGGTGTTGCTAGTTCATTTTAACTATGAATACCCACATTTAGTAGACAACTCTCCTACAGAAGTTCAGGAGAGGTGTCTACTTTCTGGGAATCCCAGCTTTAAATTTTTAGTAAGAGAAATGTCCTATTTAATTTGATTAAAATCACTGTAGTATAAATGATAATGTGAAGTAAATTTAATTAGGTTATTTGCAGTTTGATTCTGGCAAATGTTTTAATTTGATTTTGACTTTTTCACACCACATTTAGTAGACAACTCTCCTACAGAAGTTCAGGAGAGGTGTCTACTTTCTGGGAATCCCAGCTTTAAATTTTTAGTAAGAGAAATATCCTATTTAATTTGATTAAAATCACTGTAGTATAAATGATAATGTGAAGTAAATTTAATTAGGTTATTTGCAGTTTGATTCTGGCAAATGTTTTAATTTGATTTTGACTTTTTCACACCACATTTAGTAGACAACTCTCCTACAGAAGTTCAGGAGAGGTGTCTACTTTCTGGGAATCCCAGCTTTAAATTTTCAGTAAGAGAAATATCCTATTTAATTTGATTAAAATCACTGTGGTATAAATGATAATGTGAAGTAAATTTAATTAGGTTATTTGCAGTTTGATTCTGGCAAATGTTTTAATTTGATTTTGACTTTTTCAAGCATTCACTGCAGTAACATTTTCCCTGCATTAACATTCACTGCAGTAACAGAATAAATTAAAGATGCCAAGAAATTATATTCTTGGTTTAATCCTTTATTCAAGTGTGGGTTAAAATGTAAAGTAACTTCATGACTGGGAAACTCATATATATAAGCTAATGACTTCACATCACTTGCCTTAGTATTCCATAATGCAAAGTACATATCCTTAGACATGTATAATGCTATGCATTATGGGAAGGATCACTACCGAGACTGGTTTCGACCTTTATTGAGGTCTCATCAGTGGGAGCTAGACCCAGAAGTGATACCAAGGTTGAAGTAATGCAGAAGTCTAGCCTCTATATACAAGTTGCCCAGTCATGAACTTACTTCACATGAACTTACTTTACTAACTTTATTTGCTTACATTTGGATAAAGGATTAAATATATCCAAACTTGATATTACTTCTGGGTCTAGTTCCCACTGACGAGACCTCAATAAAAGTCGAAACCAGTCTGGGTAGTGATCTTTCCCATAATGCATAGCATTATACATGTCTGTAAGGATATGTGCTTTGCACTATGGGATACTAAGGCAAATGATGTGAAGTCATTAGCCTCTATATACAAGTTACCCAGCTGTATAGTTACTTCACATGCAAACTTTGTTTGCTTACACTTGGATTAAGGATTAAACCAAGAAGATAATTTCTTGGCATCTTTAATTTATAATATAACCAAGGGCAACTTAGACATAAGATATAGAATATGTCTAATTAAATTCTGAAGTGTTAAAAAAAATTTATATGTATAAAAGATAGTTTGTTTCATGTCTAGGCATAATTTTATTTTTGACATGATTAACTAGTCCTTTACAAATTAGTTGTAGATTTCATTTAACAAATATTGAAATTTTTTTTCTTCTCCCTTTAGGTTATTGTGGATTGGTTTACAGAGGATATGGATTTGGAAATGTTGTGTCTTTTATGGAAAAAACTACAGAAAGATCTTTGTATTGCAGATATTCTCATGTCTCCTGAAAAGACGTTTGTATTTTTTTTTTTTTTCACTTTAACAACATTTTTGATTAGTGTGCTATGTTTTTTTTTTGTTAGTTCTGATATATTTGAATATATAGTTAATAATGGTTGACAATGATAAAATAAATATTTCCTCACAAATAATTTTTCTTTTAATTTTCCGTAGCAAATTCAACCTATTCAAGCAAGAAAATATTAATAGTTATGCAGAACCATTAAATATAGGACTCATTCAATTGAAGCAAATAAAAGTAAGTAGGTTCAAATAATATTTAACTGATTAAATAAGTCAGATGATGCTAGTTGCTCACAATATATAAATTGTTGCCATTGTTAGGTCATTGC
The DNA here is from genome assembly GCF_054136105.1 of Typopeltis vanoorti. NCBI lineage: Eukaryota > Metazoa > Arthropoda > Arachnida > Uropygi > Thelyphonidae > Typopeltis > Typopeltis vanoorti. The sequence continues at coordinate 19,063,683 of NC_143558.1, forward strand.
TTTCTCCTATATTTTATCTTTATTATCCCTTTGATCACTATTCTTGTATTCCACAATTGGGCCTAAGAATTATCTATTTTGGGGTGGTCTCCTTTTTGGATATTGACAAATTTATATTTTTGAGCTGCGCCAGCCAATGTCCTATAATAGATCATCATCATCATCAAATTCCTGCGATGTACCCTCAAGGGGTATACAGGATATGATAGTATACATGAAAAAAAAAAAAAAAATTACATCATTACTAACTTCCTATCTACAATTTTCCTCCAAATCAGTCTGTTACTTGTCAAGACTCCAACATTATCAGATCTTATATTTCTATAGTCTAAGGCACTTTGTACCGTATCAATCCACCTATATCTTGGTCTTCCTCTGGGTCGTTTTGCTGCCAGCCTGGCAGATGTTTTGCTAATCTTTCTTCGCCCATTCTGTTTAAGTGACCATACCACCTGAGATTAGCTCTGCTAACGCATTCCTGGATGTTGACAATGTCAAGTTCTTTTTTAATATCCTCATTTTTAATATGATACTGCCATTGATGCCATCTGTTCATGCCTATAATCTTTCTCAGGACTCTCATATCTGCGGTCTCTAGTCTTTGGTCAAGTGTTTTACTTCTGACCTAGCTCTCAGATCCATAAGTTAAAACTGGTTTGAACACTGTCTTGTACACAGCTAATTTAGTGTTCTCACTAATTTCTCTCTTATTCCATATGAATTTATTCAATTGACTTCCTACCATACCAGCTTTGCTGATTCTGTTGTCTATTTCTATATTTAATTTACCATCTTCACTAAAAATCGTGCCTAAGTAGCTGAAATGTTTTATTTGTTCCACAGGTTCTCCATTCACAACACAGTTGACATTTTCAATGATTCTGCCTATTTTCATTGTCTTTGTCTTTTTATTGCTGACCTTCATACCATATATATTACAACAGCTATTCAATTTAGTCAGAGAATCTTGCAGACTTGTAGTGGATTTATTTAGAAGTATAACATCATCCGCATAAAGCAAAGAGCTGACATTAACATCTCCAATTTTGATATCATGTTTAATACCACTTTCCTTCATAATGTGATCCATATGGATAATGAATAACAGAGAGGATAATGTACATCCTTGTCTCACACCAGATTTAACATTAAACCATCTTCTTGTACTTCCTTCAATTCTAACTGCTGACTTACAACTCAAATAAAGACTAAATATTGCTTGATATAATGCCCCATTGACACCATATAACTGCAGTGTATTGAATAGCTTCTCTCTTGGCACCTTGTCATATGCCTTTTCCAAATCGACAAAACTTAAATACAGATCTCTGTTATATTCCCATGCTTTCTTGACTATTTGTTGTAAAGTGAAGATCTGATCCTGACAGCCTCTATTTGGCCTGAATCCAGCTTGTTCTTCACCAAGCTTTTCTTCCACAATTCTTCTCAACCATTTCTCAAGTATACTTGCATAGATCTTGCCAGGAACACTCAGTAGGGAAATACCTCTGTAATTCTCACATTCAATTTTATTTCCCTTTTTATATATGGGTACTATGAGAGCTCTACTCCAATCATCGGGAATTCGTCCCACTGTCCAGGCTTTCTGGACTATGCAGTGCAGCCCCGGTAAGACTCTTATACCACCATACTTCAGCATTTCTGGTCGAATATCATCTACTCCTGCTGCCTTTCCACATTTCAAGCCTCATCATCATCATCAAATTCCTGCCATGTACCCTCAAGGGGTGTACAGGATATGATAATACTACATGAAAAAAATTACATCATTAATAACTTCCTATCTACAATTTTCCTCCAAATCAGTCTATTACTTGTCAAGACTCCAACATTATCAGATCTTATATTTCTATCATCTAAGGCACTTTGTACCGTATCAATCCACCTATATCTTGGTCTTCCTCTGGGTTGTTTTGCTGCCAACCTTGAAGATGTTTTGCTAATCTTTCTTCGCCCATTCTGTTTAAGTGACCATACCACCTGAGATTAGCTCTGCTAACGCATTCCTGGATGTTGACAATGTCAAGTTCTTTCCTAATATCCTCATTTTTAATATGATACTGCCATTGATGCCATCTGTTCATGCCTATAATCTTTCTCAGGACTCTCATATCTGCGGTCTCTAGTCTTTGGTCAAGTGTTTTACTTCTGACCTAGCTCTCAGATCCATAAGTTAAAACTGGTTTGAACACTGTCTTGTATACAGCTAATTTAGTGTTCTCACTAATTTCTCTCTTATTCCATATGAATTTATTCAATTGACTTCCTACCGTACCAGCTTTGCTGATTCTGTTGTCTATTTCTATATTTAATTTACCATCTTCAGTAAAAATCTTGCCTAAGTAGCTGAAATGTTTCACTTGTTCCACAGGTTCTCCATTCACAATACAGTTGACAATTTCAATGATTCTGCCTATTTTCAATGTCTTTGTCTTTTTATTGCTGACTTTCATACCATATCTATTACAACATCTACACAATTTAGTCAGAGAATCCTGCAGACTTGTAGCGGATTTATTTAGAAGTATAATATCATCTGCATAAAAGCAAAGAGCTGATATTAACATCTCCGATTTTGATATCATGTTTAATACCACTTTCCTTCATAATGTGATCCATATGGATAATGAATAACAGAGAGGATAATGTACATCCTTGTCTCACACCAGATTTAACATTAAACCATCTTCTTGTACTTCCTTCAATTCTAACTGCTGACTTACAACTCAAATAAAGACTAAATATTGCTTGATATAATGCCCCATTGACACCATATAACTGCAGTGTATTGAATAGCTTCTCTCTTGGCACCTTGTCATATGCCTTTTCCAAATCGACAAAACTTAAATACAGATCTCTGTTATATTCCCATGCTTTCTTGACTATTTGTTGTAAAGTGAAGATCTGATCCTGACAGCCTCTATTTGGCCTGAATCCAGCTTGTTCTTCACCAAGCTTTTCTTCCACAATTCTTCTCAACCATTTCTCAAGTATACTGGCATAAATCTTGCCAGGAACACTCAGTAGGGAAATACCTCTGTAATTCTCACATTCAGTTTTATTTCCCTTTTTATATGTGGGTACTATGAGAGCTCTACTCCAATCATCGGGAATTCGTCCATCTGTCCAAGCTTTCTGAACTATGCAGTGCAGCCACTGTAAGACTCTTATACCACCATATTTCAGCATTTCTGGTCGAATATCATCTACTCCAGCGCTTCCCAAACTGTGGGCCGCGGCCCCCTTGGGGGGGCCGTAGGTTTTGTTCAGGGTGGCCGCGAAATAATGAAAACAAATTTAAAATGTTTTAAGACTATGTAGATTTTTTTTATTTTAAAAGAAACGTATTTAACTTTTATTATTTATTATTTCTTTTTTGTTATTTTTTTATATTTTAATGGAAAAATTCGCACATTGGTGTTGGTTCACAAACTTTGCTTCCTGCGTATTTTGGCGCTTAATGAATATTAGTAAATATTGTTTATTCATATGTTTCATTTGAAAGCAGTGGTTAATTGTATTTACTTCGAATGCTCTCCAGGGAAGCTCCAAATCTTCCTGTCATTTTCATCACGCGTTCTTAATCAGGGACTTTTGATATTGACTTTATATACATATCAAAACTCGTTTTATATTATCACTGTCATCTGAGCTAGTTTTCTGTTACCAACAAAAGTTTCGCATATACTTCACACATGAAAAAAAGCTTAAACAAGTTCATGTGGGGATATACAGTAACTCACTTCTAGTGGTAAACAACACCCCTCCCTAACAGCCACTATACTGCAGAGGCAATAAAAACAAGTACTTTTATTATGCCAGTGAATAAGGTATGAGGAGTCTGTGTAATGTATTTCTCAACAAATAGTGCAGTTACAGACAACTATGATAAAAACACACTAATTAATCAATCACATTTCCCCTCATACAGAAACTATGCTGTATAGACTGAAACAAAACCATATGTTGCATGGGCAAACACAGTATCTAACTAAAAACTATTGTTATTAATTAGATGTGTGTGAGTTCGATTTCCCAAGGCAACAATAAAATTCAACCGAACATGTTAAAATTCCTAAGAGTGTTAAAACTAAGTAATATATATATATAATGAATGTTATGGCAGTTTCACACATGGAATTCGGTTGAAGAGAGTTAGCATTTCAACTCAATTGTCAGCTATGCTTTTATCTTTCGGTTGCGCGATGTTTTGTTAATACCGCACCAATCACATGCACGTTTTAATAACCTGTATTTGCTGTCTGTTTCGCGTTAGGATTAATTACCTTAAAGGGAGAAAATTCACAATAGAGAAAAATGTTCCTGGTCCGGGAATTCCCTTATTCAGGTAATATTCACTAATTTCATGTTATCAGTCTGTGGTGTGGCAGTATCGAAAAGTGGTGATATTATTTGACCTATTCTAAGTTAAAAAATTTAACCCTGAGATGGAGAAGTGGTTGATAAAAAATAAAAAAACATTCCCGCGAACAGTCAGAAGAAGCAGAAATAGACTCCAAAAAAAAAAAAAAGGACAGTATATCATATTTTACCAAAACAGCTCGCATCGTCTTCAGAACCAAACAGTAAGAGGCAAAAAATGTAATACATGCATTTGATTTTTGCAATATTCGCTGTGTATGTTTTGTATTGAATATAAATACAATAAATATTATAATAATATATCTCTCTAATACGATTTTTTTTTCGAGGGGGGCTGTAAAATATTTTAATTTTTGTAAAGGAGGCCTTGATATCCAGAAGTTTGGGAAGCACTAATCTACTCCTGCTGCCTTTCCGCATTTCAAGCCTTTGATGGCTTTTTCTACTTCAAGTATGGATATGGATTCCTCACTGCATGCCTGGTCAGTGTTTTTTACCAATGTGCTGTCATCACTGCTTGTTTCATTTAGCAGTTTTTCAAAGTAATTACTCCATACTTCAAGAATATATCTTTTTCTTCTGTTTTCATGTCACCTTTATCATTTCTAACTCCTTTTACAGCACTCTTTCCTCCATTCCTAAGCTTCTTCAACAACCTCCAGAATATTTTGCCACCATTCCATTCCTACACTCTGGTGTCCTGCACCAAGGAGAAAACATCACTATCAACAATAACATAGTCAATGAGACTTTTCTTATTCCTTGCCTCTTCTCTCCATGTGAATTTGTGCACATTTTTATGTTGGAACATGGTGTTAGTAATAACACCAGTCCATGTCCTGAGCAGAAATCCAACAGATATTTGCCATTATTATTAGCTTTGCTCTTTTCTCCAAATTTTTCCAAAATATTTTTCTGTCTCACAATCATTTCCTACTCTGCTATTTAGATCTCCAACAAGGACCAACTTTTCCCTTTTCATTGTGTCAGTTGCTTTTTCTAAAGCCTCAAAAAATTCCTCAACCTTAGTAGAACCTTCTGTGGGACCATAGGCACAAATAAGTCTCGTTGTCCAGTTCCCCATTCTCATATTTGCCCACATTACTCTACTTGAGACTGACTGCCATTCAAGAAGATTAGCCTCGTATTTTGTGTTGAATACTATGGCTACTCCTTCTTTTCCTTGATTGTCATTGCCTGAATATAACATTTTGTATTTATTGCTCAGAAAGATCTCACCAGTTTTTGTCTTTTTTGTTTCAGTCACCCCTATTATGTCGATCTGATACTTATCTAATTCCTCAGCTAGCTTCATTTCTTTGCCATTCAGGCTTCTTACGTTGATAGTACAGATCTTTAACTCTGGTGATGTTGAGTTGGGGTGTGTTTTCAGATTTGTTCCAGTAGCTGACTTTTTGCTGTTCACCCTGGTTCCCTGGCGAAAACAACGGGGGCCTAGCTTAACCGGGCGACGCCCCAGCTGGCATGAAATTTTGTCATGTCATACCATCATTTTTTATTTCGGTTTAACCAATAAGAATACAATTTGGTCGGCTAAATCCCAAATTGCCAGCCCATCCTTGTTCGTTCAGTATCCAGGTAGATACCCAACCGGGTGCACCACGAGAAGGTGAGGATTGGACATTAGGTCAGAAGTCCTGGTCAGTTCTCCGCATTCCTTTAAAGGCTATGTGCAGGTCTCCTCTCAGTTATACAGCTTTGACCCGTAAAGCATTTCAAGCCTTTGATTGCTTTTTCTACTTCAAGTATGGATATGTATTCCTGGGCAGTGTTTTTTACCACTGTGCTGTCATCACTGCTTGTTTCATTTAGCAGTTTTTCAAAGTAATTACTCCATACTTCAAGGATATCTTTTTCTCCTGTTTTCATGTCACCTTTATCATCTCTAACTCCTTTTACAGCAGTGTTTCCTCCATTCCTAAGCTTCTTCAACAAACCTCCAGAATATTTTGCCACCTTCTTGATATTTATTTTCTATATTCTTGCCAAAGTCCTCCCATGACTTTTGTTTAACTAGTTTTACACAGTGTTTAGCATTCTTGCATTTGTCTCTGTATTCTCTAAGAGCACAAGCTGACTTATTTGACAGGAACTTTTGATATGCTTTCTTCTTTTCCTTCACTACCTCTTTAACTTCCCGTGTCAACCAGGGAATTCTGATTTTTTTATCCTTGCAGACAACCTCACCACATGCCTCTCTGGCAGAATCAATCAATATTTTCTTCAGAGTTTGCCAATGAATCTCCAAGGTTTGATACCTGTTCTCAAACTCTTTCATTTTTTCTTCAGTAATCTTTGTGTATTTTAGTCTACAGTTCACATCTGAGAGCTGCTCATCTTTCATTCGCTTTAAAACTTTCTTACATGTTATTCTTTTCAATATGAAATTCAATTTTATCCTGCTCAAGACTAAATAGTGATCACTTCCAATTTCAAATCCTCTGTACACTCTGGTGTCCTGCACCAGGGAGAAAACATCACTATCAACAATAACATAGTCAATGAGACTTTTCTTATTCCTAGCCTCTTCTCTCCATGTGAATTTGTGCACATTTTTATGTTGGAACATGGTGTTAGTAATAACCAGTCCATGTCCTGAACAGAAATCCAACAGATATTTGCCATTATGATTAGCTTTGCTCTTTTCTCAAAATTTTCCCAAAATATTTTTGTATGTCTCACAATCATTTCCTACTCTGCTATTTAGATCCCCAACAAGGATCAACTTTTCCTTTTTCATTGTGTCAGTTGCTTTTTCTAAATCTCAAAAAATTCTTCCACTTCTACTTTAGTAGAACCTTCTGTGTGACCATAGGCACAAATAAGTCTCATTGTCCAGTTCCCCATTCTCATATTTGCCCACATTACTCTACTTGAGACTGACTGCCATTCAAGAAGATTAGCCTCGTATTTTGTGTTGAATACTATGGCTACTCCATTTTCTTGATTGTCATTGCCTGAGTATAACATTTTGTATTTATTGCTCAGAAAGATCTCACCAGTTTTGGTCTTTTTTGTTTCAGTCACCCCTATTATGTCGATCTGGTACTTATCTAATTCCTCAGCCAGCTCCATTTCTTTGCCATTCAGGCTTCTTACGTTGATAATACCGATCTTTAACTCTGGTGATGTTAAGTTGGGGTTTGTTTTCAGATTTGTTCCAGTAGCTGACTTTTTGCTGTTCGGCCTGGTGAAAACAACGGGGACCTTGTTTAACCGGGTGATGCCCCAGCCGGCATGAAATTTTGTCATGTTGTACCATCATTTTTTTATTTTGGTCGGCTAAATCCCAAATTGCCAGCCCATCCTCATTCGTTTAGTATCCAAGTAGATACCCAACAGGGTGCACCACGAGAAGGTGAGGATTGGACATTAGGTCAGAAGCCCTGGTCGCTTCTCCGCATTCCTTTAAAGGCTATGTGGAGGTCTCCTCTCAGTTATACAGCTTTGACCCTTAAGCACCTCCTATAATAGAAGGGACTCTTATTCAGAGAGACATTCCCAGAATTTCTTGAATATGTTCATTAACAGAACTCTTTACTATGGCTATGTAAATTTCAGCTAACAGTTGTGATCTCTAATTTAACTTTATAAACCTTCAATTCCCTCCCACTTAGGTTCAGATTTTATTGAGTCCATTGTTCATAACAATGGACTCAAGGTTATGCAAAATCAATTCATTCTAAGTTAATTCTATCGTCATACTAAACAATACTAGACAAAGGAAATATGCACAGTACAGTAAACCCTTGCCGAACACGGGGGTTACGTCATTAATACATTGCACGCACGGCAAAATCACGTTCCACAAAGTTAACTTTCTATGGAAAAAAATGTGTTAGGTATAGTTCAAATTAAGAAACTATGTATGTATAATTTAAACTAACCTAAATATTGTAATTAAAAGGGAAAAATGAAACAAATGTTAATTGAAAGGATTTTTAATGTTAAAAAACGTTTAATTCTCTTGACCAGAAAGCTCTGGAATGACTCTTAATGGGATTATATTGATCAAGTGTATATAATAAATAACTATGTTATACCAACTAATTTCACCAACTAAGGCTGTTGGGTACATAACTGATGTACCCAACTTCAGGGTACATAACTGATGTAAGGCACTAAAAAGTAAAAAACTGTTACAAACTATAATCAACCGATTCCAATTATGTTAAACAAAGAACAGAGCGCATACAATACATGCATAGAGCGTGCATGATCTCACTTGTTGTTGGTACTGTAATTCAGTTCTGGCGAGCTTGAGAGATCTAATCAATCAATCAAAAAAAACAAAATCAACTCTCTACACCACACAATCAAATTCACTGTAGAACTTGAAAAAGATAACCAATTATCATTTCTGGACACTTTAATTAAGGAGCTTCCAAATGGTGCTATCAACATCTCAGTTTACCACAAACCTACCAATACAGGACGTTATTTACATTTCACTTCCTACCACCACATTTCTCAGAAACTCAGTATTGTACACATGCTGAAGAACCGTGCCTCTCTCCTTACAACAGATCAACAAGACCTCCAGGAAGAACTATCCCTGATATCTACCAACCTTACCATGAATGGATTTCCTCGAAGACTCGTCCACAAGATACTTTTCCCTGATCCCAGACAAAGACAAGGAGATGATATACGTTATATTTCTACTATCATCATTCCATACTTAGGGACAGTTTCCAATAAGATTGCAAGACTCCTAAGACCACATAAAATAAGAGTGGCCTTTAAACCTACAGAAATGATTAGACAATTCTTAAGATCTCCAAAAGATAGCCATTCCTTTCTCCAAATATGCTGGAGTTTATAACATATTCTGCTCGTGCGACTTGAATTACATCGGCCAAACTTCAAAGAGCCTTGAAATTATTGATGTCACCTATATGTTCAAAAAGAACATATAGGTGACGTCAATAATAACAGAGAAGAAAAATCAGGGTTAGCTTTTCATTTCTCAAGAACGAACCATACCATAGTGTGGGATAGAAGCACAATTCCTTACATAGAGGAGGACTGCCGCTCCCGAATTTTTAAAGAGGCCACAACAGTTGCCCGCTGTGTACAAAACCTTAACAGGAACCAAGGACTAATCTTACCCATGATCTGGAAGACCTTATTAGATCTCTCAACTTGCCAGAACTGAATTACAGTGCCAACTATAGTACGTTCCTAAATAACAACAAGTGCGATCATGCACGCTCTATGCATGTATTGTACGCACTCCGTTCTTTGTTTAATATAATTGGAATCGGTTGATTATAGTTTGTAACAGTTTTTTACTTTTTAGTGCCTTACATCAGTTATGTACCCTGAAGATGCCAACAGCCTTAGTTGGTGAAACTGGTTGGTATAACATAGTTGTTTATTATATGCACTTGATCAATATAATCCCATTAAATGAAAGGATATTTATTGCTGCCTACTAAGTAGGTACATGATACAATTATTTTTTTTAAAAAGCTAGTGATCTTTGCTTGGGACAATGACTGACGCAACTCTTTAAAAGTTTCGCGGTAAGGAGCGCAGAGTTTTTCAATGCCTTTCATAAAGCGTCCTCTTCTTTCTTCATTTGGGTCAATCTCCATTGCAAAATCAGACAGCTCCTGTGCCTTTTTTAACAATTCATTTAACTTCTTGTAAGTTAAAGGCGCTTTATCTTCTTCTTCACTATCGCTGCTTTCACTGTTGGCTGGTGTTACAAAATCATCCAATTCTTCATTCGTCATTTCTCAATTGTCATTCTCGATTAATTCTTTGACCTCTCATTCTTCCACATCTGAAAATCTTTCGCCGCCAATTGCTTTTGCAATTTGTACGATTTCTTTGGCTTCATTTTCATTCGATGGAAATCATTTAAAATTGTTGACAACTTCTGGCCTGAGCTGATGCCGGCAAGCATTATTCACTTGTTCCCATGCGAGTTTAATCATTTCTTTTCAGTGGCTTATGTTGAATCACTTCCAAAATGCCATTAGCGTGTCATGCATTCCTTCATCTAGTGCTTTATTTGCAGAGGTGTAAACATGCCTGACATAATAGGCTTTGAATGTTTATATGATCCCTTGATCCATTCGTTGGATTAAGGAAGTGGTGTTAGGTGGGAGGAATAAAACCTCTACATTTGGATGCAATGTTGTGAGGGCTTCAGCATCATGCCCTGGAGCATAATCGAGAATTAGGAGACCTTTAAAGCACAGGTTTTGCTGTTCTAAGTAATGTTTGACTTCTTTAACGAATGAATTTTCAAACCAGTTATTAAAGAGGACTTTTGTTACCCAAGCTTTTCTATTCCACCTCCACACAATGAGCAATTGCTCAAAATTTTTTTCCCTGCAATACACGAGGCATTTTAGATCGATAAATGAGCAGAGGCTTGCACTTGAAGTCGCCTGATGCATTTCCACAAAAAAGCAAAGTGAATCTATCCTTAAAAGCTTTAAAACCTGGGGCAACCTTTTGTGTCTTTGTGATGTAGGTTCGTTGTCCCATTCACTTATAAAATAGTTGTGTGTCATCCGCATTGAAATCTTGTTACGGAACATAACCCCACTCTTCAATGAATTTCAAAAATTGGGGTTTTAATTTCTCTGCTGCTTCTTTATCTGCAGAGCCAGCTTCTCCCTGAAGCTTTACATTATGCAAATTAAAACAACACTTAAAGTTTTCAAGCCAACCTTTGCTTGCTTGAAAGTCAATTTTCTCTGACGATTGGTCATCTTTATTTAAAACAAAAGAAAACAAATCTAATGCTTTGTTTCGAATAGCAACACCATCCACAAATTGAGCCTTTTTCGTTTACTTGATTGTCAATCCAAGCTATTAATATTTTTTCCATCTTTTCCAATTGCGGAATTCTTCTTGAAATTTGAGCAACCTTTGCCGAAGTATCGCCTGAAGCTTTGACACTAGGCCAAATCTTTTCTTCATTCTCCCGTATTGTTCTTATGCTTGATTCGTTTATAGCTATTTCTCTTGCAAGAGATGAAACACGTGTACCATTTTTCAACTTATCTAAAATTTCAATTTTCTGAGATAATGTCAAAACTTTGTCTTTTTGCTGCTTTATCATTTTCATTCTTCCTCTTAGATGACATATTGAATTTTTGAAATTAAAAGAAATACAAATGCAAAAGGAGAAGAGGATAAACACTGATAAATACGTGATTACAGCTCTGCTAACGTGAGTGAAATGATCACAACTCAGCCTGGGTCACTCAGCTAGCGAGCAGCGCCAAGCAGGGTTGCCGGCCAATGTTCTGCAGCGTACTGCGTATGAATGAAATTCTAGTGTTGGACAAATTCACGTTCTGCAAATCCATGCTCAGCAAGGGTTTACTGTACTATATAAGCAATAATTCTCTTCCATAAGTTACTCATTAATATAGTCAGATTTAACGGTAAAGAAATTCCAATCAGATTCTATCTGCTACACTTGTCTCATATATCGAATTCTATCACACTCAAATATAATCGTTCCCAGACAATTTGTCTAATGGACACCAGCTATTACAAATTAGAATAATCACTTACAGTTCTCTAGTAAACTGCCCAAATTCAACCGTTACACAACTACTTTCCTTCCTCTAATGCAACTGAATAACATATAACAAAATTTCTGTACTTTACCAACTCTATGCTGGAAATCAGGTCTGCCAGATCTGTCTACCTTTTGTTAAGCACGACTTAGTACTACCATCGCATCCATGTGTAAGGTCTGGTTGCCGTCTGATTAGGCTATACTTCGTACCTGGCGTTGTTTCTGCATTGTCCTTGATCACTCGTCTCTGGATCCTCTCCACCTCCTCCCCATCAAGAAGAAACCCTGGCGCCCGTATCTGGGCACAGTAGTCCAGATGGGGTCTTGTCAGGGCTCGATATAGAGGAACAATAACTTGTTTGTCTCTGCTTGTTAACACGTTCACTGCCAACTACGAGTATACTCGTAGTTCGTATATGAGCTTCATAAGCCAACTACGAGTATACTTGTATTTCGATTTACCGACCTCCTATGCCAAACACGAGTTAACCTTTAGTATAATTACGTTAATTTGGACCCTTGGATTCTGAATAAAGCAGAGAGCACGTCTGGGGGGCTTGATAGAAGCGAAATAATTTCAACTAAATTATAGTATATTATATATGTGCCTCAGAAGCCAACTACGAATATACTCGTATGTCGATTACCAACCTCCTATGCCAAGTGCGAGCTAATCCGTAGTAAACACGTAATTTGTAAATCAATTTAAAACTGATAAAATCAATAAAAATTATAAAACTAGATGCAATAAACACATTCTTCAGTGCATGTAATATATGGTTGGGGTGGTACAAGATTACTCGTAGTTGGCATATGAAACAAAATTCTGTCTGATAAGCCGGCTACGAGATAATTCGTAGTGACCTTGAAGACGCGAAAGCGCTTGGCGTGCGGGAACAAACTATGCCCAAGTAGCGTGGCAGTGAACATGTTAAAGTATTTTTCAGTAGCCAAGTGATTTGATGAGCTGATTTAGCCACTTTTGCAATGTGCCCCCCTAAACTTCAACTCCCTATCCACCATCACTCCCAAATCCCTGGCCTCATCAATCTCCTGGAGTACGTTTCCACCAATGTGATATACTGCTGCTAATCTTTTCACTCCAAAATGCATGACCTTACACTTTGCCACATTAAATTGACAAGTATACTTGAGAAACGGTTGAGAAGAATTGTAGAAGAAAAGCTTGGTGAAGAAGCTGGATTCAGGCCAAATAGAGGCTGTCAGGATCAGATCTTCACTTTACGACAAATAGTGAAGAAATCATGGAAATATAACAAAGATCTCTATTTGAGTTTTGTAGATCTGGAAAGGCATATGATAAGGTGCCTAGAGAGAAGCTATTCAATATGCTACAGTTATATGGTGTCAATGGGACATTATGTCAAGCAATATTTAGTCTATTTAAGTTGCAAGTCAGCAGTTAGAATTAAAGGAAGTACAGGAAGATGGTTTAATCTTAAATCTCGTGTGAGACAAGGATGTACATTATCTCCTCTGTTATTCATTATCTATATGGATCACATTATGAAGGAAAGTGGTATTAAATTTTATAATACCACTTTCTAATAAAATATTAGAAAGTGGTATTATTAGTCTTTATTTCAGTTGCAAGTCAGCAGTTAGAATTAAAGGAAGTATAGGAAGATGGTTTAATATTAAATCTGGTGTGAGACAAGGATGAACGTTATCCCCTCTGTTATTCATTACCTATATGGATCACATTATGAAGGAAAGTGGTATTAAACATGATATCAAGATTGGAGATGTTAATGTCAGCTCTTTGCTTTATGCGGAAGATGTTATACTTATCAATAAATCTGCTACGAGTCTGCAAGATTCCTTGACTAAATTGAATAACTGTTGTAATAGATATGGTATGCAGGTCAGCAATAAAAAAAGACAAAGACAATGAAAATAGGCAGAATCATTGAAAATGTATTTTGAACGGAGAACCTGTGGAACAAGTAAAACATTTCAGCTACTTAGACACGATTTTTAGTGAAGATGGTAAATTAAATATGGAAATAGACAACAGAATCAATAAAGCCGGTATAGTAGGAAGTCAATTGAATAAATTCATATGGTATACAGCTAATTTAGTCGGAACACTAAATTAGCTGTATACAAGACAGTGTTCAAACCAGTTTTAACTTATGGATCTGAGAGCTGGGTCAGAGGTAAAACACTTGACCAAAGACTAGAGACCACAGATATGATAATCCTGAGAAAGATTAGAGGCATGACCAGATGGCATCAATGTCAATATCATATTAAAAACGAGGATATTAGGAAAGAACTTGACATTGTCAACATCCAGGAATGTGTTAGCTGAGCTAATCTCAGGTGGTATGGTCATTTAAACAGCATGGGTGAGGAAAGATTGGCAAAATGAGTATTCTCTGCCAGGTTGGCAGGAAAACGACCCAGAGGAAGACCAAGATATAGGTGGATTGATACGGTACAAAGTGCCTTAGACGACAGAAATATAAGACCTGATAATATTGGAATCTTGACAAGTAACAGACTGACCTGGAGGAAAATTGCAGGTAGGAAGTTAGTAATGATGAAAATTTTTCATGTAGTACTATCATATCCTGTACACCCCTTGAGCATACATGGCAGGAATTTAATGATGATATTTCTGTCTGGGGGTCAAAGCTGTATAACTGAGAGGAGACCCCTCACATAGCCTTTAAAGGAATGCAGAGTATTGACCAGGGCTTCTGACCTAATGTCCAATCCTCACCTTCTCGTGGTGCACCCTGCTACGTAGACACTGAACGAATGAGGATGAGCTGGCAATTTGGGATTTAGCTGACCAAATTGTGTTCATAACGGCTTAAACACAATAAAATGATGATACTACATGACAGAATCTCATGTCAGCTGAGAAGAAGCCTGGTTAAACAAGGCCCCATTTTTTCACCAGAAAAGCAGGGCGAATAGCGAAAAGTCAACTACTGGAACAAATCCTGAAACACATCCCAACTCAACATCACCAGAGTTCAAGATCGGTACTATAAACATAAGAATGTTCTAACATAAAAATGCGCACAAATTCACATGAAGAAAAGAGGCAAGGAATAAGAAAAGTCTCATTGACAGTGATGTGTTTTCTCACTGGTGCAGGACACTAGATTGTACATAGGAAATGAAATTGGAAGTGATGTTTATCCTGAGCAGGATAAAATTGAATTTCATATTTATAAGAACAGCATATATAAGAAAATTTTCAAGCAAATAAAAGTTGAGCTGCTCTCAGATGTGAACTGTAGATGAAAATACGTAAAGATTATTGAAGAAAAAATGAAAGTGTTTGAGAACAGGCACCAAACCTTGGAGATTCAGTGGCAAGTCTTGAAGAAAACATTGATTGATTCAGCCAGAGATGCATGTGGTGAGGTTGTCTGCAAGGATAGAAAAATCAAAATGGCATGGTGGACACAGAAAGTTAAAGAGGCAGCGAAGGAAAAGAAGAAAGCATATCAAAAGTTCCTGGTGAATAAGTCAGCTTGTGTTCTTAGAGAATACACAAACAAATGTTAGAAAACTAAACACTGTGTAAAACTAGCTAAAGAAAAGTTCATGGGAGGACTTTGGTAAGAACTTAGACAACAAATATCAGGAAGGTATCAAATTATTCTAGAGACTTGAAAAAGTTCAGAAATGGAGGAAAGAGTGCTGTAAAACGAATTAAAGATGATAAAAGTGATATGAAAACTGGAGAAAAAGATATCCTTGATGTATGGTGTAATTACTTTGATAAACTGCTAAATGAAAACAAGTAGTGACAGCACAGTAGTAAAAAACACTCAACAGGCATGCAATCAGTAATACATATCCATACTTGAAGTAAGGGAAAAAAAAGCCATCAAAGGCCTGAAATGTGGAAAGGCAGTGGAAGTAGATGATATTATTATTATTATTATTACGGGCGACTCTGGGGAGTACTTAGACTCATCGAGGGAGGCCCTAAACATCATGTCCACACAACTATTCGACATTCTCACAGTATCTATCATACCTTGCCTTGAACTTATTCACTGTCATAGCACCCACAACAAACTCTGGCAGCTTATTCCACTCATTTACCACTCTAAAAGTAAAGAACCCAGCTCTAACACCCTTGCTAACTACACTCTTGCCCAGCTTCCATAGATGTCCCCCTAGTTCTCCCACCACCAGTCCTGATCTCAAAAATATCCTCTGAATTAATCCTATAGAAATCCTTTAGCAATTGAATGTCTCAATCATGTCTCCCCTTTTCCGCCTATCAACTAATTTCTTCAACCTGTTCTCATAAGGTTCAGTCCATAGACCTGCTATCATCTTGGTCACTCGCCTCTGGATCCTCTCCACCTCCTCCCCATCAAGAAGAAACCTCAGTGACCAAATCTGGGCACAGTAGTCGAGATGAGGTCTTATCAAGGCTTGGTACAGAGGTACAATAATTTGCTTGTCTCTGCTCGTCAAAGTATTTTTCAACAACGAAGTGAGTTCATGAGCTGATTTAGCCACTTTTGCAATGTGTCCCCTAAACTTCATCTCCCTATCCACCAACACTCCCAAGTCCCTGGCCTCATTAATCTCCTAGAGTACAGTTCCAACAATGTGGTATACTACTGCTAATCTTTTCACCCCAAAATGCATAACCTTACATATTGTCACATTAAATTGACATCCATTCTCCTTAGCCCAGAACTCCAATCTATCCAAGTCTTCCTGCAAGATTTTGACATCTTCTGCATTCTCTATTGCCCTACCTAACTTTGCATCATCGGCAAACAAATGAACTGTTCCTCTTAGATCCTTCCCTATGTCATTAATGAACAAATTAAACAGCAGTGGTCCAAGAACAGAACCCTGTGGCACACCACTAATCACAGGCCGTCTTTTGGACTCTACTCCTGAATAAACTACTCTCTGATATCTCTCCATCAACCACCCACCTATCCATCTCACCAACCCTATATCCATTCCCATATGTTGTAGTTTACGGATTAGAATTCCATGTGGTATCCTGTCAAATGCCTTTGCCAGGTCCAGCAGTGTCACTGTAAAACCATTACCCTTATCCATTTCAGCCTTCATTGTGTTATAAAACTTGAGCAAGTTACTGAGGCATGATCTACCCTTCACAAAGCCATGCTGTCCCCCATACAGTATCTCATTATCATCAATCCATTCCTTTATTTTTCCCTTGACTACTTTCTCCAAGACCTTGACAACGACTCCTGATATGCTGATAGGTCGGTAATTTGCAACAGTAGTCTTGGATCCTCCTTTATTCAGTGGAACTATTTTCCCCTCTTTCCACACCTTTGGGACTAAACCAGACCCAAGACTCGGATTAAACAACATGGTCAAGGACACTGATAATTCTTTAGCCATTTCACGTAAGACCTGTGTCGGTATACCATCCAGTCCCACAGATGTATTCACATTAAGGTTCTGTAATAGACTATTCACCTCCACTTCATTCATCACAATTCCCATATAAACTAATGGTTCCTTCATTTTTTCAATGTCACCACCTGGATGATATACTCTTGCAAAGTGCTCGCTCAGTAATTCCACTATATCGACTGATTCAGTGACCTCCTTACCATCGTCATTCCTTAAAATCATTCTGCCGTGTACAGTTTTTTTTTTTTTTTTTTTGCTTGCAGCATATTGAAAGAACTGTTTGGGATTCTTTTTAGCTTGCATAGCTAGTTTCCTTTCATAATCCGCTTTTGCTTTTTTTACCACGTTCGTTACCCTTCTGGCCTGCGCTTTATATACCGTTCGTGTGCCTGCAGGTCACCTTTCTCTTTAAATTCCCTCCACAGTTGTTTCTTTTTTTGCAGCTCAAGTTAATGGTGTTATTCATCCATTTTACCCCTACTTGTTTTACTATTCGGACCTTAGGTATACAATCAGCCATAACCTCCTGTAAATTCTCCTTGACCACTTCCCATGCTCTATCGACATCCAGCCCTTGCAGTTTTACATGCTATGGCACTGATCCAAGCAATCTCCTAAGCTTGTCATACTTGCCAGCATGGTAATTCCACCTGTACCCTGTCTTAATCGAAAATTCCACACCTTTAGTCACCTCAACAAGTAAAACATTCCAGCTACTTAAGCACAATTTTTAGTGAAGATATTAAATTAAATATGGAAATAGACAACAGAAGCAACAAAGTTGGTATGGTACGAAATCAGTTGAAGAAATTTATATGGAATAAAAGAGAAATTAGTCGAAACACTAAATTAGCTATATACAAGACAGTGTTCAAACCAATTTTAACTTATCGTTCTGAAAGCTGGGTTAGAAATAAAACACTTGACCAAAGACTAGAGACCACAGATATGAGAGTCCTGAGAAAGGTTAGGGGCATGAACAGATGGCATCAATGGCAATATCATATTAAAAATGAGAATATTAGGAAAGAACTTGACATTGTTAACATCCAGGAATGTGTTAGCAGAGTTAATCTCAGGTGGTATGGTCACTTAAAAATCGAAGAGGAAAGATTGGCAAAACAAGTGTTCTCTGCCAGGTTGGCAGGAAAAAGACCCAACCAATATATAGCTGGATTGATAGTGAAAAGTATACCACAGAAGACTTTTACAGAGGGATACACTGTGTATCCCTCTCCTCTTTCCAGTGAAGGCATCACCTTATTGTAATAAGTAAGTAGGTTACTAACTTGTTGAACCCAATTCTGGATCCTAATTCTCACCAGCTTCTCCACCATCTTAACCACAACATCTGACACACAGATAGGCCTATAATTTGGCACAATCTTGCCCTCCTTCCACGCGTTTGAAACTCAACCTAGTGCAAGACTCATATTAAAAAATATGTCCAGGCAGACAGTGCCACACGAAGGCTATTTGCTCCCGGATGCAAACTTATATCGGCCGCACCTATTACTGCATTGTATAATCCAAATTAGATATTAGCTACATAAAATGCCACCCGGGTGCGGTGCACCCCTTGCACCCTCGGGTTGGCGCGGCCCTGCAGGCAGATGCCTATTCCCTGGCACACATTTAGCAGATATTTATTGTGGTTTTGGTACTTGTTTCAGAGTTGAGGCAGTTGCTAGGAAAAAGTCTTTCAGATTTATAGTTGCTTCAGCAGTAAAATTAATCTGCACTATTTTTGTGAGATTTTTTTTCTAATGTACATAATTCAAAGCATGGAATGGCCTCTCCCCCTAAGAGTGACTCCCACACCAGCACATTTATTCTTTTATAAATGCTCACTAGAGTAGACTAAGGATAATAGCTTAGTATGTGATTTGTATTTGTGATATTGTATTTTTAATATTCTAGTAATTTTTTTCAAGGTGTCCATGTATTAAGATATCAGTATCCTTAAAGAATGGATACTGATTTACTCTAATCATGTGGTGGGGGTGCTCTGGAGATTGTGGGATAGATAGCCATTAACTAAAAGAGTATCAGATGTGGTTCACTTATTGTTGTGAAGAAGAAAATCAGAGTAGGTGTTTTGTGTTTTCCTGTTAATACTGGTAACATACTGGTAGGAAAGAGAAAGGAACAGTAGTTGAAACTTTTTTTGATTCTCCTAGCTAGTTCTTCAGGAAATTTTGATAAAGTAATACTGGTGGGTATTGTTAAATGGAAAATATTATTAAAAGGTATGGATCATTTTTGTTCACAATTAGCTATTACGCTGATCTTTTTCAGAGATAATTATTCTGTTAACATATTTTTAATAGATATCGCTGCAAAAACATTCAAAGGAAGATTCAACATGGTTATGCACTATTGAAAAATTGACAAAAAATATTAAACCTCAACTTAATGCTGTAAAAGTCATGCTTGAAGAGACCCACGGAAAGAATTTTAAAGGTAGGCTGTTAATGGGAATGAGGAAACTATTCTGATAAAATATTATATCAAAATAAAATACTTTGCTTATTCCTGGAAGTTTTGAATGGAAGTGGTGAGATGGATGATTCCACAGTCCAAGCATGGAGGATTCTTGGACTGTGGAATGCATTGTCTAATAAGGTAGTGAGAGCACCAACAGTGAACAAGAAGGAGTGGTATGATAGACTATGTTGTCTGAGATGAGCCTCCTACTATGCATCTTTTGACTCATTGGAGATCATGAATAATAATAATAATTTTGTGTATCTAAAATGTAATATGTTATATAGTAGTTTTCAATTTTAGTGATGTTGTTATTTTATAAATTTGTTATTTTATAAATGCTCACCAACTGCAAATGAATGATCACATGAATCCTACTGAATGTTTTATATGAAATTTTTTTCAAAAAAAAAAAAAAAAAGTAAATTTCATTGTGTCTTCTTAGTTCCTGTAGCCTTATATGTCGGTATGGTTTGAAAAATTTACATTCAACTTAATTTTGACATGATAAACGGGACATATTTATAGCCAAGTGTTCTGCAGACAAACAGACTACCTGAAATCATGCAGACAGTCTCTTTGTCTGAAGAAAACCCAAGTTTATGGAGAGGGAAAAAAAAATCCTATAGCTTTCTTCTAAGACCAGCTAACTTAACTGAAAAATTAAGTTAGCTGGTCTTAGAAATTAATTAGAAATTAAGAAAAATTAAGTTAATGGTGATAGAAATGAAAATTTCTATCACCGTTATGAAGATGAGATCAATGCTGTTTTCCAAGTATATAGTAAAAGTCAGCCACAGAAGCAGCAAATTCCTCTTCTACTTGTTTAATTGGATTCTATATATCCTATTTCAACATGTGCTGCCAAACCTATTAAGAGAAGGTGCAGCTGCACTATATTCAATAAAGCTTTGATACAGAAACCAAATTTAACACCTCTCTAGCTGTAGACTCTTGGTTTTTGATCCATTCTCCTGTTAGTTACACATTAAGAAGAACAGCATATGAACTTTAGCCAGAAAGACCTGGATTCAAGGCCCATCCATGATACAAGTATAAATGTAAGAATATTTCGATCAAAAAGGAGTTAACTAGTTTATCATATGGAAATTGGTGGGAGAATCTTCTTCTCCAGCCATCTTTCCTGAATAGAGATAAACAAGCTGGAGAACATATGTAGTTGAAGTGAGACATCAGTTTATTAAAATACGATATTTGGTAAAAATTAGGTGTGATTCAACTGGAGAAACTTGCTGCAAGAGAGAGTGGTAACTAGAAGAACTGAGTTTAAACATAGTTTAAACTCAGGTCTTCTAGTCACCACAGGAGGTGAGGTGGAACAGCAGGTAAGTAGGTTAGGAGAGCAAGTGAATGCAGAGGCAAATGATATGAGTGAAGAGAATGAGAGAGAAGGAACACAAGAGACAAACAAGGAAACAGGAAGAGGTCAGGGAGACACTCCATAAGAAGAGTGGTGTGTATGTATACAACAAAAGATCTAGATGACCAGGGATGTGGAGGAAACAAACAGGTCCAGGAGAGGTGTAAGATCAGTGATGATAGAGATGAGCAGCCAAGGGAGCATGGAGGAGTCATAACAGCACATAACAGAGGGTACATAAGGATCAAAAGTCTTGAATTTATCTCATCAGAAGATGTCTAGCCCAACTCTCACATCTTGCTGTATGCTTTTTTGATATCTACAAAACTTAAGTACAGATCCTTGTTATATTCTCATAGTTTCCATCCATAACTTAAAACTAGTTTGAACATTATCTTATATATTGCTAGTTTAGTGTTTTGGCTAATTCATATCTTATTCCATATAAATTTATTCAAATGGCTCCCCACAATACCAACTTTGCTTATTCTGTTGTCTATTTCCAAACTTTATCTTCATTATCTTTAAAAACTGTGCCTAAATAGCTGAAATATTTTACTTGTTCTATAGGCTGTCCATTGAGAGTGCAAAATGAAGTTTTCTGTTTCTGCCTATTTTCAGTTTTGGTCTTTTTATTGCTGATTTTCACCAAATTTGTTACAGCTATTATTCAATTTATTTAGAGAATGCTGGAGACTTGTACTGGATGTGTTTAGGAGTAAAACACCATCTGCATAAAGCAAAGAGCTAAGTTTGATACCTCAAATTCTAATATCAGGTTTAATGCCACTTTCTTTCATAATGCAAGCTATATAGATGATGAATAACTGGGGATAATATCCATCCTTGGCTTACACCTGATTTTACCTCAAACTATCTTCCTGTATTTCTTTCAATTCTAACCGCTGACTTGTAACTTAAATATAGACTAGGTACTGTTCTGTATAATGTTCCAATTATCCTATATTATTGTACTGCTTTAAAAGCTTTTTTCCAGATATCTTGCTGTATGCTTTTTCCATATCTATAAAACTTAAGTACAGATCCTTGTTATATTCTCATGGTTTCTCAACAATCTTGACAATCTCTATTTGGGCTGAACCCTGATTTTTCTTCTCCATGTTTCTCTTCCACAACTTTTCTCAGCCTCTTGTCAAGTATGCTTGCATAAGTCTTATGCTTCTCAACCTGGAACACTTAGTAGAGAAATTCTTCTGTAATTCTCACATTCAGGTTTATTCCCTTTTTTTTATAGATGGGTACTATGAGAGCTCTACTCCAATCACCTGGAATTTGACCTTCTGACTAGACCCTCTGAGTTATGGAGTGTAGCGACTTCAAAACTTTTATACCTGCTTATTTGAGTATTTCTGGTTGAATATCATCTGCTCCAGCTACCTTTCCATGTTTCAAGTTTTTGATTACTTTTTCTATCTCAAGTATTCATATATATATATATATATATATATATATATATACACACACACACACACACACTTGTTTGCATTTCTCTGTTAAATTTTATACTACTATTATATCACTGCTTCTTTCAATTACTCCAGACCTTCAGTTTGCATGTCCAGTTTATCATCTTTGAAGCTTTCTACAGTACTCTTTTCTCCATTTCTAAACTTTTTCAAAAGCCTCCAGGGCATTTTGACCTTCCTGATATTTATCTTCTTTTCTTACCAGCCTTCCCATGACTTTTGTTTACATACTTTTATACATGGCCCAGTTCTCTTACATTTTTTTTCTGTATTCTTTTAGGGCATCTGCCAACTTACTTGCTAGGAAGTTTTAGTATATGCTTTCTTCTTTTCTGGACTGCTTCTTTAACTTCTTGTGTCCATCACATGTCATTGTTTTCTTCAGAGTTTGCCAATGACACTCCAAGGTTTGGTTCTTGTTTTCAATTTTTTCTTCAATACTACTATTTGTATAATTGAGTCTACAGTTTATCAGTAACTTTTTTCAATACTCTTCTTTTCAATGTGATATTCAGTGATATCACTTAGCTACTTAAAGCTAAGTGATATCACTTACAATTTCAAATCCTCTGTACATTCTTGTATTATGAACCACTATCAACAAGGACATGGGCAATGACACTTTTCTTATTTCTTGTATCTTCACCCCACATGAACTTGTACACATATTTATGTTAAAACACAGTGTTAGTGACAGCAAGGTCATATCCTAAGCAGAACTCCAGCAGATACTTACCATCATTATTAGTCTTTCCTTTTTCTCCAAAATGTTTCTGTGTTGGGTGGGATTCATTCCTACTCTGCTGTTTAGATATCCAATAAGGACCACTTTTTCCATTTTCTTTGTCAGCTGCCTATTCTAATGACTTAAAAGTTCCTCCACTACTTCCTTAGGAGAACCTTCAATAAGCTTAAATAAGTTCATTGTCCATTTCCCCATTTAATAACTATGCTTGAAATTGCCTTCTAACCAAGGAATTTATCTTCTTGTTTGGTGTTGCTATTGCCACTCCTTCTTTTCCTTGATTATTATTACCCATATATAACATCCTATACTTATTATTTAGTAAGATCTCCCCTGTTTTTGTCTTCTTTGTCTCAGTAATGCTAATTATGCCCACATGCTACTTTTCCAGTTCTGCAAGTTCAGTTTCCTTTCCATTAATACTGCTTATCTTGATGGTTCTTACCTTCATTTAGATAGGAAGTCAATGAATAAATTTATATAGAATAAGATAGACATTTGTCAAAAAGCTAGCTATATACAAGAGTGTTCGAACCAATTTTGATCTGAGAGTTATGTTAGAAATAAAACGCTTACACAAAGATTGGAGACTAAGGATATGAGAGTTCTGATAAAGATTGGGGGTTTGAACAGGTTGCATCAATTATTATTATTATTACATGACACCTCCAGGGAGTCCAAAGACTCCTCGAGGGAGGGCCCCTGCTCTACAACTCTCTTTCCACCACTCATTCCACCAACTATAACTAACTGCAACTACACCAACGCCACTAGTATTCCCACAGACAATCACAAACTTTCATGCCCATGGTGGGATTTGAACCTGCAGCCTTTTGGCTGGAGAGTGGATACACTAACCACTCAGCCAACCAAGCTGGCAATCAATGGCAGAGTAGTGTTAAAATGAGGAAGGAAGGAACTTGACATTTTAGCATTTAGGAATGTTTGAGCACAGCTAATTTCAGGTGGTATGGTCACTTTGGGAGAGGAAAGGTCAGCAATACAAATGTCTTTTTTGCCAGGATAACAAGAAAAAGACTCAGTGAAAGTCCTAGGTTAATTAATATAGTAAGACGTGCCTTTGAAGACTGAAATGTAAGATCTGACAATATAAGATCTGATCTGTCTTGACAGGTGACAGATTAATTTGAAGGAAAACTGGCAACAAGAAGTTGGTAATGATATACCCTTTTCATGTAGTAGTAGTAGTCATCCTGTACACTCCTTGAGGATGCATATCAGGAAGTTGACGACAATGATCTGTTTTTCAAATTTATGTAATTGAAAATAATTTAATTTCAAAAGTAAGCTAATTATCAAAAAATGACTTATCTGAATGGTAATCTGATACCCCATATTCTTCTGTTTTTCTATAGATTTCACACTCTTTCCAAATTAACTGAGGTCATAAGACCAAGAGATTCAATAACCACTTGGAAGTGTCAGTGGATGAAATTTCTCCATTAAAGAGAGAGAAGCTGGAAAGGAGGATTAATCAGTGAGGATTGTGGGAAGTTTGATATCTTGGGTGACTTAATATTAATATTGCAATTCAGAGATGTTTTTAACATACAGAATGGAAATACAGATTATCTTCAGGTTGTGATTTACTGTGGACAAAGCACTGAAGGAGACATTGAATTGTAGAAGGGTTAAACCCATTCAATATAATACAAGTCACTTTTAACACATTTAAATTCTTGTAATAGAAGAGGCTTTGAGGAATTGACATTCATTGTAAAGTAGGCAAGAAACAAACAAACATACATTGTAAAAAAACAAACAAAAGTGCTTTAGGTGTGTGTGCAAGGCATGGGCCAAAGAAATGAAAGAGGACCTAGATTCATTGCATTTTCTGAGAGCCAGGAATTGTATATAGGTAATACTTTATTTAAAAAACAAAACAAATTAGAGTAGACTTGGAACTCATCAAATGGAATAGTTTTTAATGAAATTGGTTATGTTATGGTAAACATCATGGAAATGTTGGAAGATTTATCTGTTGTTAGCCAGTTTAGCTATGATAGTGATATCTTAGTGAGAGTAAGGACAGAATAAATATCAGGAAAGAAAATTTTAAATTAGTACTGAAAAATTCCACAATAGAACATGAAGATATAGTAAACCATAAAGAAAAGTTGAAGGAAAGAGGTATGAATGAATCAGACTTACCTTAGACAGATTGTAAAAAAAAAAAAAAGTTTTAATTATGATAGAAGTTACTAAGGTTTTAGGAAAATCGTTACTTGCAAACAGAACATCTAGAGAAAAACTTACTGTACAGATACTTAATCTAATCATAAAAAGGGGGGGGATAAACAAGATAGGAGTAGCATGGACAATATGGGCTTTGTAGAAATGCAAATGTTATTAGTACAAGGGCACCTCCTAAGACTCAATGTGAGAGACCCAACCTATCAACAAAATATCTATCATACCTCTCCTTGTAACCATTAACAGACAAAGTACTTACAACTGACTCAGTCAAGCAACCCATTCCATTCATTCACCACTCTCCAAGCAAACAATATAGTCCTCATACCCTTGCTAACCACACTCTTACTCAACTTCCAGGGATGACCTCTTGTTCTGACCTCACTAGAGAAGTGCTGAAACATTTCCCACAGAAACATGAAATAACTTAAATGTTTCTATCACATCCCTTCTTTTTCCTCTATTAACCAAATTTTGCAATCCACAAACCCTTAATCTGTCCTCATAGAAAGCATTCCATAGAGACAACTCACCCTCTTGGTCACTCACTTCGGGATCCTCTCCACCACTTCCTCATCCCAGGTGACCAGACCTTAGTGCAGTAATTCAGATGCAGTCACATCAAGGCTTTATAAAGAGGGATGATAACTCCCTTAACTCTGCTTGTTAGCATATTTTTCAATAACCAAGTAATCCTGTGAGCTACCCTGGCTTCATGTTTTGCCTATACTATCAGCCTATTTAAATCATCATGCAAGCTCTCTACATCATCTTGATTGACTATTACCCTATCTATGGTGGCGTTGATGCGAATGAGAACAATTGCAGCCAAGACATCACTCTGTGGGGGATTTGTGTGTGTGAAATGCAATGTGCAATGTATTTGTTTCTAAGAGAAAATGGATTGTGGTATGAGAATGGCAGTGGAGAGAGAGAGTGTGTGTGTGTGCATCGTAGATGTTATATGAGCCACAAATGCAAGACTTGTTGAAAGAGAAAGAATGGAGTAGTGGAAGTTAGTACTAAAAGCCGTGAAATCCAAAGTATTAGAGTGAATGGAGTTCCAGATTTAAATGCTGGTGAAAGAAATGTGAAAGAGAGTATAAATGAGGTGATTGTAAGTAATGGTAAGATAGTGCATGTGAAAGTTGCAATGGTGGAAGTTCAGCAGAAGGTAGAAGACCTGAATAAAGAAATATGCATGTAGTCCTTCACAGGACAAAGCAGGAGATTGAATGGCTGCAGAAACAGCAAGAGAATCAAATTGAGAGCAGAAAAAAGCAAGGATCTGAAGCCAAAAAGAATAAAGGAGAGAAAGAGCATAGGCAGATAATTTTTTATGCTGATTCTATGATGGGGGAGAACACTTCACTACTTCACAAAAGTGCTACAAAATCTTGTTTCTCTGGTGCAAAAATTAAGAATTTTAGTAATGCTGTCAGAATGTAGAAAGGGAAGGTAAAGAATTAATTATTTGGGCTGGAACCAATGACCTGAGAGGTGATTGGTTACATGAGATTTGATGTGAAAGAGTTATTGGAAGAAACAAAAAAGAAGACAAAAAGGTGAAGTTGTAAGTCTGCTGCCATGCTATGATAGAGGCAAACTGAAAAGGAGGGTGATAATAGCTAATGAATCAGTACACAGATTGAGCAGAAGGAATGATGTCGTTTGTGAACCTATGCCAAGAGTTTGATGTAAAGATTTGTACAGTGCTGATGAACTGCACTTAAATGGATTCAGAGTTAAGTGTCTACAGAGAACTTTGTTCACTGAGAGTGTGCACGTACAAAGTCAGGAATACTAAAGAAATTAGGGTATATTCAGATGAGTTGTGTATGGAGACACCCATGAGACAAACAAGTGTGAGAGTGAAAGGTGGTTGGGGGGGGGAGGACTAAAGGGATGCTGCAGTTTTTTTTATTATTATTATTACATGACACCTCCAAGGAGTCCAAAGACTGATTGAGGGAGGGCACTTATTCTACAACTCTCTGGCTCCCCCACTCAATCCACCAACTACAGTGAACTGCAACTACCATCATCATCACCAGTGCTATCTACTGCCCACCATCACTAGTATTTTCACAGACGATCACAAACATCCATGCCCACAGCAGAATTCGAAAACCCACAGCCTTTTGGCTGGAAAGCAGATACACTAACCACTAGGCCAGGCAAACCAGGCTGGCATGTGTGATCAATGATTTGAGGGAAATATTAAGTTGTTTGAATGATGATGCAAAGCTGAGAAGAGCAATGGTCAATAAGGATGATAGCAGAAGATTTGAACCCAAAAATGAGTAGAAGTACAATAGGAGAACATGATGAAATATATAGTTAGTTGCTACTTATATGCCGGGGGGGGGGGGGTAAGGGAGAATGTAGATATAAATGATATGCATTGGCAAATTTGCATCATGAGGAGTTGAAGGAATGGAATTTATACAGATGCTAAGAGATAATTACCTGAGACAGCATGTAATGGATAGTATATAAGGTGAGCGTGCTGAATCTGGTCATAGCATCAGAGAACTTAACAGTAACCAATCTAGCCATGTTGCCTCCACTTGGGAAGTGCAATCATGTGGTTCATGACTTGGGAGATTGCCAGACATGCAGAATTTTCTATTAAGAAGGGTATATGTGGAATTACAAAGTAGGTGATTACAACAAACTGAGGACTCAGCTTTATGTAGTGCCATGGCATTTGGAGAGAAGAGATGTTGGCAGTGCATGAGAGAGGTGTTTGAAAAAAGCAATATCAGATGTATACCTAGAGTCAGGAGAATAAATCGAGGAGTTAGGTGAATGAATAGATAGCATCATTAAGCAGGAGTTGCAGAATAAAACAAAATTGTGGAAGAAATATAAAGAAAAAAGTGGTCAGCACACACACATGACCAGTACAATGCACAGGCAAAAGGAAGACCAAAGCTAATTATGAGAGGAATCTAGTTGATGAGGTCAAAAGAAATTTTAAATTGAATTTAAATTTAAATTTTCTATTTAAATTTTAAATAGAAAATATTAATTTGTTTGAATGATGATGCAAAGCCATGAAGAGCAATGGTCAATGAAGATAATGTAGAGATCCTGAAGGGTGACTTAAACACACTGGCACTATGAGCAAAGATAAATTACTATCAGTTTAATGTGGCCAAATGTAAGGTAATGCACTTTGGGGAGAAGAGACCCAAATCTGTTTACTGCATTGATGGAACTGAACTATAAAATGAGGCCAATGATTTAGAGGTGATTAAGGACAGGAAGTTGAAGTTTAGAACGCATATTGCAGAGGTGGTCAAAATCAGATTACAGAACACAGTGACAAGCAGAGAGGTTATTATTCTCCTTTATAGGACTTTAATAAGACCAAGAATCACAAGATTTTGGGGAAGATCTGACCTGGATTCTGTGGGAATGAAGAAGTTGTGAAGAGAATCCAGAGGCAAGTGATGAAGATTGTGGTGTGATTCTGAATGTTCCCTTATGAGAATTAAGTGAAGGTCTGTGTTTTCAAAAACTAGTTGACAGGTGAAAAAGAGGGATCATGATAGAAGCATATAAGTTATTAAAGAGATATTATGGATTGACACTGAAGACTTTTTAGTACATGGTAGGTAGAGAACAAGTGCCCCTAGAAATTATATAAGAGGGTGCTTTGAGGATGGTGAATGGGTTGCCAAAGGGAGGTGGATGTAGAGATTTTGTCAGTGTATGAGTTCAAAGAGAGGTATGATAGGTATTGTGCAAATAATGAGTCTTTTGCAATGGGTTCTCTGACTCCATTCAGATGCCCATATAATAATAAATTTAGATGCAGTAGATACTAAACTAGCAATCATAACAGAAGAATTATGGAAAGTCTCCAAATCAGCAAACAATAATAAAAAACCTTGAAAAGATGGTATATTAGCAGAGCACATAAAATCAAGAAGTTCACAATTCCATAAGGTCATACTGGATGAGTACAATGATATTTTAAGAAAAAACTCCCCACCAATGGCATAAATCAATTATCTTATTATATAAAAAGGATAGCAGAGATGATAGCAAACTTTAGACCAGTGAATTTATTATTACTATCCATTATTTTAAATCCATTATACTGTGTGTGTGTGTGTGTGTGTGTGTGTGTGTGTGTGTGTGTGTGTGTGTGTGTGTGTGTGTGTGTGTGTGTGTGTGTGTGTGTGTGTGTAAATAATGTAAAATTTTATTACTTTATAGTATTAATAATAATAATATAATACTTTTACATTACATCATCATCAAATTCCTGGCATGTACCCTCAAGGAGTGTACAGGATATGATAGTACTACATGAAACATTTACATCATTACTAACTTCCTATCTACAATTTTCCTCCAAATCAGTCTGTTACTTGTCAAGATTCTAACATTACCAGATCTTATATTTCTATCGTCTAAGGCACTTTGTACCGTATCAATCCACCTATATCTTGGTCTTCCTCTGGGTCGTTTTGCTGCCAACCATGCACACAGAACACTTGTTTTGCTAATCTTTTCTCACCCATTCTGTTTAAGTGACCATACCACCTCAGATTAGCTCTGCTAACACATTCCTGGATGCTGACAATGTCAAGTTCTTTCCTAATATCCTCATTTTTAATATGATATTGCCATTGATGCCATCTGTTCATATCTCTAATTTTTCTCAGGACTCTCATATTTGTGGTCTCTAGTCTTTGGTGAAGTTTTACTTCTGACCCAGCTTTCAGATCCATAAGTTAAAACTGGTTTCAACACTGACTTGTATACAGCTAATTTAGTGTTCCGACTAATTTCTCTCTTATTCCATATGAATTTATTCAGTTGACTTCCTACCATACCACTTTATTGATTCTATTGTCTATTTTCATATTTAATTTAACATCTTCACTAAAAATTGTGCCTAAATAGCTGAAATGTTTTACTTGTTCCACAGGTTCAACGTTCACAATGCAGTTGACATTTTCAATGATTCTGCCTATTTTCATTGTCTTTTTATTGCTGCCGTTCATACCATATCTATTACAACAGTTATTCAATTTAGTCAGGGAATCTTGCAGACTTGTAGCGGATTTATTTAGAAGTATAACATGGTCTGCATAAAGCAAAGAGCTGACATTAATATCTCCAATTTTGATATCATGTTTAATACCACTTTCCTTCATAATTTGATCCATATAGATAATGAATAACATAGGGGATAATGTACATCCTTGTCTCAAACTCCAGATTTAACATTAAACCATCTTCCTGTACTTCCTTCAATTCTAACTGCTGATTTACAACTCAAATAAAGACTAAATATTGCTTGATATAATGCCCCATTGACACCATATAACTGCAGTGTATTGAATAGCTTCTCTCTTGGCACCTTGTCATATGCTTTTTCCAAATCGACAAAACTTAAATACAGATCTCTGTTATATTCCCATGATTTCTTGACTATTTGTCGTAAAGTGAAGATCTGATCCTGACAGCCTCTATTTGGCCTGAATCCAGCTTGTTCTTCACCAAGCTTTTCTTCCACAATTCTTCTCAACCGTTTCTCAAGTATACTTGCATAAATCTTACCAGAACACTCAATAGGGAAACTCACATTGTTTTATTTCCCTTTTTATATATGGGTACTATGAGAGCTCTACTCCAATCATCGGGAATTCGTCCCTCTGGCCAGGCTTTCTGAACTATGCAGTGCAGCCACTGTAAGACTTTTAAACCACCATACTTCAGCATTTCTGGTCAAATATCATCTACTCCTGCTGCCTTTCCACATTTCAAGCCTTTGATGGCTTTTTCTACTTCAAGTATGGATATGTATTCCTGACTGCATGCCTGGTCAGTGTTTTTTACCACTGTGCTGTCATCACTGCTTGTTTCGTTTAGCAATTTTTCAAAGTAATTACTCCATACTTCAAGGATATCTTTTTCTCCCGTTTTCATGTCACCTTTATCGTCTCTAACTCCTTTTACAGCACTCTTTCCTCCATTTCTAAGCTTCTTCAACAACCTCCAGAAAATTTTGCCACCTTCTTGATATTTATTTTCTATGTTCTTGCCAAAGTTCTCCTATGACTTTTGTTTAGCTAGTTTTATACAGTGTTTAGCTTTCTTACATTTGTCTCCGTATTCTCTAAGAGCACGAGCTGACTTATTTGCCAGGAACGTTTGATATGCTTTCTTCTTTTCCTTCACTGCCTCTTTAACTTCCTGTGTCCACCATGGAGTTCTGATTTTTCTATCCTTGCAGACAATCTCACCACATGCTTCTGGCTGAATCAATCAAGTTTTCTTCAAGGCTTGCCACTGAATCTCCAAGGTATGGTTCCTGTTCTCAAACTATTTCATTTTTTCTTCAATAATCTTTGTGTATTTCAGTCTACAGTTCACATCAGAAAGCTGCTCAACTTTTATTCACTTGAAAACTTTCTTACGTGTTATTCTTTTCAATATGAAATTCAATTTTATCCTGCTCAAGACTAAATAGTGATCACTGCCAATTTCAAATCCTCTGTACACCCTGGTGTCCTGCACCAGGGAGAAAACATCACTATCAACAATAACATAGTCAATGAGACTTTTCTTATTCCTTGCCTCTTCTCTCCATGTGAATTTGTGCACATTTTTATGTTTGAACATGGTATTAGTAATAACCAGTCCATGTCCTGAGTAGAAATCGAACAGGTATTTATTAGCTTTGCTCTTTTCTCCAAATTTTCCCAAAATATTTTTGTATGCCTGACAATCATTTCCTACTCTGCTATTTAGATCCCCAACAAGCACCAACTTCTCATTTTTCATTGTGTCAGTTGCTTTCTCTAAAACCTCAAAAAATTCCTCCACTTCTACCTTAGTAGAACCATCTGCGGGACCATAGGCACAAATAAGTTTCATTATCCAGTTCCCCATTCTCATATTTGCCCACATCACTCTACTTGAGATTGCCTGCCATTTAAGATTAGCCTCGTATTTTGTGTTGAATACTATGGCTACTCCTTTGTTTCCTTGATAGTCATTGCCTGAATATAACATTCTGCATTTATTGCTCAGAGAGATCTCACCAGTTTTTGTCTTTTTTGTTTCAGTCACCCTTATTACATCGATCTGGTACTTATCTAATTCCTCAGCTAGCTCCATTTCTTTGCCATTCACGCTTCTTATGTTGATAGTACCGATCTTTAACTCTGGTGATGTTGAGTTGGGGGTGTGCTTTCAGATTTGTTCCAGTAGCTGACTTTTTGCTGTTCACCCTGGTTCCCTGGCGAAAATAACGGGGGCCTTGTTTAACCGGGCGATGCCCCGGCCAGCATGAAATTTTGTCATGTTGTACCATCATTTTGTATTTTGGTTTAAGCCAGTAAGAATACAATTTGGTAGGCTAAATCCCAAATTGCCAGCCCATCCTCGTTCGTTTAGTATCCAAGTAGATACCCAACAGGGTGCACCATGAGAAGATGAGGATTGGACATTAGGTCAGAAGCCCTGGTCGGTTCTCTGCATTCCTTTAAAGACTATGTGGAGATCTCCTCTCAGTTATACAGCTTTGACCCTTAAGCACCCCTTTTTACATTCCATTATAATGTAAATAATGTATAATTTTTCAATTTGCATTTCTCTGAAAAATGTAAATAATTTAGATTTCTTCCATTGATGTTAATTCCATAGTTTTGCCATAATTTCTGTAAATCTTCTAATGTGGTAGAAAACAGGTTGTATGTAGAACAAAGAGCCTTGGAGAGAAGAATGCTTCACATAAAAAAAGGAGGGGAATGGAATTAGAAAGATGACTGAAGTGGAGGAGATGGACTCCAATTACATACTGTAATTGGAGTCCATCTGCAATTACATACTTTAAAGACTAGTCATATTAGCAAATTAACAGATTAAGATGAATAAATTTAAGCACTGATTGGATACCAAGAAAGAGAAAGAAAGAAGTTGAAGAATAGAAGAGTGTTGGAGAACCTGGCATTATTGGTCTAATGAGCTAATTGCTAGTTTTCTGGGAGAACAGATAATAGATAATTTTATGTATGTATCTACCAATGAAGGTTGGTCTTTGGCAGACTGTGGAGCTGAAGGTACCATCCAGAGTTCTAGTTATTAGAGGAGCTAGAAAATGTAGCGAACTGGTAAGATCATATCCCCTACTCATGTGACCTCATTTACTTTGGATAGACTGAGATACCTGCAGAAATTAGATAAGAAATGCATATGAATTGCAAGTCATTCCAAAAGTTTTGCAATTATACTCTTAAGCCAAACATTTATTTAACAGAATATTACAGACTTTCAATATCATCTCATTTTTGCCTTATCTCTGTTGTCTAGCATTTGGTTGACTTTATTCCTGTCAACAAGACCTTTTTTGATTGTCAGATCACTTCTATAAAAATTTTTTCAGTGATGTGGAACATTTACCATGGAGTGGTTCTTTCATTTCAGGAAAGAGATTAGATTCTGGAGTTCTCGTGTCAGGACTGTACTTGTCAGAACCAGTCCTTACAGTCTATACTTTTCTATAAGATCAAATATTTCACACTAAACATGTAGCCTTGCATTGCCATTCAAAATGCAAGACATCCAGCCTGAGTCATATTCTTCCTGCATTTGAAGTCTGTTATGTCTTGCCAACCATGTATTGTTTAATAGTCATAAAATAAAATGGAATTACATGAAAACACTCAAATCACTTACAAATTTCTTCTCTTCAAAGAACCTTGTGACGTCTTACTTTTAGTTAATTTAAATAAAAATGATTACATATCTTAAACTGGAACTTTTTATTGACTTTATTAGTTCACCAGAGATTTTTGTAAAATATATACAAGAGTTATCTACAAGTTTCACAACAGCTGGTCTGTTTGGCTTCTTCAGGACATGTATAACAGTACAAGGAACTAACATTTGCTAATAAAAAAGAATGAAGTAACACAGTCAAATAAATTAAACCGACGTGTAACATCATAAGCATGGAATGTGGTGTATCTGTCATTGTTTATTGAGCGCATTATAGTTTTTAGCGAAATGAAATTCTGATAAGCTGAGTGAACTTATTAGGCTTTTCCAGATGTCTTTCAGAATCATTCCTTGATTTCTGTTTAGATTTTCTCCAGAGCGGAGTACAACCGTGGCATCTTTGAAGTTTCTACATCGAAAATCCTCTTCTATATAGGGCATAGAGCTTTTATCCCAATTGATGGTGTGGTTAGAGATCGAGAAGTGATGGACTAATCCTGAAGTATCTATTCTGTTGTTTATGTCCCCTACGTGTTCTTTTTTTTTTGAATTTCCAGGTTTATTGATGTTTTCCCTATGTAATTTAATCCACAGGAACATGGAATGTTAGTAGTTGGTGGGTTGTTCACAGAATGGTGCTTAACATAATTTTTAATGAAGATGGCAGTGCCACCGCCTCTGTAGTTGGATCTGTCATTTCTGTACATGAGATAACCCCATATTTTGGGACTGTCAGAGGGTCTAAGGTGTGTTTCACTGATTAGTATAATATAAGATTGGTATCTGTAAGTGAAATCTTGTAGGTCCAGAATTTTGTTCCTTAAACCGTTCGCATTCCATGCAATGATCTGAAGAGAGGCAGGAATGAGTTTGTTTTTATTCATTTATGATTGCTGTGTGGATGGCCTGTGTTTCCCATAGGAATCTTTTAGTGGTGGTTGCTGACGGGTTAGACAAGCTGAAATCTTGTAGCATGTTAGCTAGAGAGGCTGTAATAACTGCTGTCAGATTAGTAGGTGCTATTGGCTGATTTTGTTCTGATATTGGTTTGTTAGTACGGGCCACATCAGCATAACTTGTTTGCCTTTGGCTTCCACTGTCTTTGAAGGTCACTGACTGTTGCTGCCAAGTCTCAGGCTGTGGAGCAGGGGCCTCAGGTGTTCTTTTACTAGAGGAAGAGGGTGGTTTAGTTGTCTCCATCCCTCTGTTTTTTGGGTGCTGAGTACATCCCTTGTAATTTGCTGGATGAGGGCCACCACAGTTGGCACATTTAGCTGAGGTGGTTTTTGGCTTGGTGCAGGTGTTAGTGGGGTGGTTCTTAGCACATTTCAGGCATTTATACTCTGTCTTGCAGAGTCTTTGAGCATGGCCAAATTTCTGGCATCTATAGCATTGACCAGTAGTTGCCCTTTTACAGTAGATCACCCTCTGGGGTGATCCAGAGTCCACCAACTGATGGTAAATCATAGATGTTCTTATAGGCTTTGTGGATCTCCACCAAGACCAGAGGCATAGGGGATTTTTCCACTCTAGTCAGTCTGCTGATCTTAATAGGTGGCAGGTCCTGGTGGTGGAGGTCAGTCTCAATTTCATCTTTAGTTATATCCACCATGGCACCCCCCCCCAGTGCCATGGATTACCTTCAGATTTTTCTCCGAACTAAGAGAAAAGGTGTGGTATTGAATATTAATAGAGTCTAACACTTTGGTCAGTTTCCTGTAATCAGTCACAGTAGCCAGCTGAATTTTTATACCATCATCAGTGTTCTTGGCTGAGAGATACTGTATCTGTGAGTTTATCATGGTGGATCTTAATTGTGTCCATCTTTTCTTTTCCCGGAGGACTATCAGTGGAATCCTCTCTTTCGTGACGGTCGAGGGATTGGAACTGGGAGTATCCTCATCCATACCAAAATCTATGGGAGATTCTGTGTCAGTGGTTTTGCTCTTTTTGCGCACACGTACCTCTTCAAAGTCTGGGGGAGACTGCAACTGAGTAATGAGCTCCTCACTTGTATCATCCGAGTTATCTTCTGTGACTGCAGAGGGTGGGAATGAATCAAAAAGCTTAACTTTTCCCGGCCAGCTATCACTCAGCAGTTTTCCTAATCTGAGGAATCATTATAAACCTCCTCGAATATGGTCTCGTTCAGTGGTTTTGCCATGGTAATGAAGCGTTCGAGTAAATTACAATAATCCTGTGG